>NW_024882593.1:0-239802 GCF_019059575.1 Amphibalanus amphitrite | reverse complement strand
CACCAGCCACCTGCACTTTCTGCGCACATGTGCTGCGCAGTGTGCACAGTCACTACACATTACACAATTATGAGAATTAAAATAGTTTTAAACAATCAAGCAAGTCAGGACTGGTATGCAGATTCACAAGTTCTCTCAACATCTTCAATTACCAACAATCAAGAGCACCTTGTGATCTCAGTAACTCCGCAGATCCATCTTCTGTTTTCTATTTTCAGTTTTTAATTGAAATATAAGTTCCATCTGGGAGACACATGTTGCATCATTATGTTTAAACAATTATTATGCTTGAACTTTTGATTTTTCATGTGAACTTCACTTCAAAAGTTGATTCAATTTTTAAGGTTGATTTAGGTAATTTGTATAATGCTACGATCACGGCGCACCAAATCACAGATAACTTGAAAATAACCAAGCAAAAGCCACATTCTTCAGCAAACTATGAGAGCTATCTGATCCATGCTGCGTTGAAATAATTGAAAATCGCCTAAATCAGTCGAAATATGACAATTAAATTAATATAATCTTCACAAAACTCTGATTTGTGAGGCAATGCGCAACAGAAATGCGAGGGAATATGGTAGTAATCTGGTAGCAATTATGAAGGATTTCCCCTGTAGCTGATAAAAATCACAAGAAACCATTTTTTTAACGCAGAGGAAATCCTTCATTATGAGTTGCAAGGACCATTTGATAGGCCCATTTTAGTCAAATATAGACCGATTTTTTTTCTATTTCAACCCCATTTATCGTAATGAGACGAATCCATTGGCTTAGTGGTACGTCTTTTGAACACATGTAGGCCTTAGATTTCTCCCTAGCCCGCCTGAAACACACCATGCTTTGCATGCATTTCTATGGGTGAAGGAAAATTCATGCGCCGTGATGACGTCACGGTAAAGGAATTCTGAAGCTCGTGAACGGGGGCTGTTTTTATGTAGTAGGTGCCCTTCTTAGCAATGCTTATTATTTTCTAACTGAATCCGATTTTATTTCAAACGATTGTCACTGTGCTAGTTTTCTTGTTATACGTTTTTGAAAAAGCGCTGAAGAAGTCTTTCATAGACGAAACCGGTCCGCTTAATTATATGTAATTGCTTTTTAATACATTCATAGTCTACTTGCTCTGTACTATATACTTGTCCAATATATCTACATATATCTACATGCCCACCTTTTTACCGGTACCAACGCACTTGCCAATGCAGATTATTTGTTCAGTGATTATGGTAACAATCTGACTGGTCTTCCCACAGGATCCTACATTAATGGACGTCTCCAAGCTCAACGTGGATCTGCAGTTTCTGGCATTCGTGGTCTTCCCGGTTGTTCCTGCTTCTGAACGGCCTACGCACTGCGCTCAACGGACTCTGCGGACCATTGTGGACCATCCGAAGAGTGAAGACGCTGTGATTCTGTTCGTGCATCTCTTCATGTCGATCCTTTTTCATGGTAGTATTTAAATGTAACGTCTTGTTTTCTACTTATGTTTTTAACAGAACTCAGACAATCATAACAATGACTATGACTAACTCATCGCGCAGGTACTACGTGGCTCCTGTACCCGTACGATTCTTATGTGTCATGCGCGTTTAGATAGATCAAAATACGATTGTAAATGTCACTTATGATTTTTACAAGTGCCATGCATCACAAGAATTGACTTGAATGTTTCATCAATGTTTGATACAGGGTGTTTCATAATGAGTGTTCATTTTAAATGTACCATCGGAGGATCTTAAATAAAACAATGATCGATAATTTTATATGAGCATTGTTGCAAAAAGATTGGTTTTTTTATCTGTGCAAAAATTATCCTAAAGCATTCAGTCTCATGGCCGCCATCTGCCGCGATGTCAGCAGCACAGATGCGATGCACTGCACCGTTCACACAAGGAGAGGCAGTTTGGGCAGTCGCAGAATATGGTAGGCTGAGAAACATAACTGCGGTCCGCCGTAGGTATGGGTACCATTTTAAGGAAAAGCATAACGTACCATTACGGAATTACGGCACAGCCCTCCCACTACACTTCTGGAACTGCAAAACACCGTGGATGCATTTGCTCGTGGGCTGAAGCCAGAGGACGTCAGGTATAGGCGTTTCGGCATGTCTGCAGGAGGGCCGAAATCTGCCTCCGCAGAAACGGCGCCAGTGCCGAAAACTGAAAGCATGCAAGTGTCTGAAGCCATCACGACAGAAAAAGCCATTCTTTCGCCAATACAATGGTATATCGCTCTATGTGTTATGAATACAATTACTTAGATTTTGAGCCTATTTAAAATGAACATTCATTATCGAACACCCTGTATATCCCTCGCCCATGTAGGGGGGGGGGGTTGGTGCAACCCCCCCCCCCCCCCCCCTGAGGTTTTTCTTAGCTACACGCCGAACCGTTTCAGATAGCCCGCTCAAATTTTCAGTACCCTATGGGGCATCCTTTGCGCAACTTTTGGTATTTTTTTTGTCAAGGTCGTGTCAGGTCACGGAGTTATGACGTCATAAAGAGAACAACCTCCGGCCAGATTTACGTTACATTGGAGATTGCTTCACATTGGTATAAATGCCGACTGACCTGACACACTGATGGATTGTTTTAGAATCATAACTGGCTGATTTGACCGTTGACATTTTGAAGGTTACGTAAGGTCAAGGTAAGGTCAGTGACCTCGGTTGACCTGTAATGACTTGTTGCACTTGTATGCCTTTTCGGGGTATTTTGATGCCCTGAATTCGAATTTGCTATCCATTTCAGGCATCGTCGGTTGTATCTTGTAGTTCATTTTGGGTCAGGGTCAGGTCAGTGACGTCACACGCCTGACGTGACCCAATGCACAAATGACCTTGCAGACTTCCGATGCTCCCAACGCATCATTTTTAGAGTTATGACTTCGAAATACACACCAAACGATAGAGAATTGATCAAGGATCACGATAGTGAAGGTTTCAAGTCGATATTTCTTACCGTTTTCCGCAATCGGCGCGGAAATCTGAAAAAAGTTAGATTTTTCCGAAAATTTGACCTTTGACCGGTCATAAGTAGGTCAAATGTTGACCTAGGACCAAAAAATATACCACCAATCGCGAGATCTCGTTGAGAGCAATCCGTTGGTCTTTTCCGCTAAGCTTTACGACGCTCCGTTTTCAAACGCCGGGGTCGCACCAACCCCCCCCCCCCCCCCTGCATGGGCGAAGGTGGCAAAACACCGTTTACGGGCGAGGGTTATATTGTGTTTTGCATGCTCTTTATGTCTAATAAATTGCAGCCCATGTAAGATGCAATGACATATTTGGCCTTTGTTATTTTAATTACGAGCGAAGAAGTAGGCCGAAATGAAGTGAACAGCGTGTGGGTTTCGCTGTGAATCCGTGTCCTACATGATCACCAACCGTCACATGACCTTGCCGGCGATACATAATGCATGAGACAGACATTTCACACGTTGGCACAAGTCCTGAAGCACATACGAACGCTGGTATTATATGTTTCAAATTTCAATCGCCATTCTCGGCATGGTCAACAGACAGAAGTCACAGGTCAAAGGTCATTTGGCTAGAGTCGTGGAATGTACTATACGTTTAAGTGTACAATTGTAATAAACTCCATGGCATTAAAAGTTGCGTCGCGGTTCGCCACATTATGCTGATGAGTAAATAGTAAAATTCAATGATGGCTCGTTTCGACCGTCTGACCTAACTCTCTGCAAGTGCGGCATTAACACTCTCAAATGTCGCATGAATATGTTATATGTACAAGCGGGTAAGAATGCACCGGCCATCACGGGCTGCCAAGGACCACTTGACCATCTGGACCTGGCTAGTGGGTATCTGCAATTTCGGCCCGTTTGACAATTTAGTACCTATCCCGAAATATGAGCCAGGTTGCCTACAGCAGGCACAAGACAGGTCACATGTGCTACCTCATCTCCAAAAAAACACCTTTTTTTTACCTATATATGGGCTCATATCGCTCATCGACATCGTTGGCCGTCTTTTCTTAGGCATGTCAATGTTGTGCAGTGCTCTGCTTCCATAGGCGTAGGAACAGGGGGCCCGTGGGGGCCAGGCTCCCCGCCCCCCCTCAATTTTTCAGAAAATGCGCATTTTTCTTTAAATACAAAACTAGAGCAGGAAATGGTTCAAGGTGAGATGGGCACAAAACTGCAATAATTTTTTCATAGGGGTATTGAGGCTCCCACAGGCACAAAGTGAAATTGAAGTTTCGCTGCCCCCCATCCCCCCCAAACACACACGTCGTGAGGTTCCTACGCCCATGTCTGCTTCGCCGAGATGAGAGCCCCAGCCAAACCAAACGGCCGCCGTCCTCAGCAAGCATTCCCATCTCCAGCCATGAGTTAACCCGGCGGCCGCTGGGCCTCCGCGCCACCCGCCGGCCGCTGGGGGGGGGGGGGGGGGCATAAAGTTGCCCCCCTTTACTTCTGCGACGATATCGTCGCAACGCAAAGAGATAGAGAAACGAAACTTTGCACACATCTTCCTGAATACCTAGCCGAGGTTGTGTCCAAATTTGGTGTCGATCCCATTTGAAATGACGTCACAGTGACGTCATAAGTGAAATTATAGATTTGCGACTCTCATATTCCTCACGATACATCACATATATGGGACCGAATATAAAGGGCCGATTATTGGTCAGAAACTAGATGGAAGTGTAGTAAGATGTTTTAGGATGACAGCAGGTGCTGTCTAGTTCATTTACAGTCGAGTTTCATGCTCAGCGTCATCAGAAACGGTCCATATCGGAAAACGACAAAACTTTATGACGTCACTGTGACGTCACCTTAGGTGCTACAACCACCAAACTTTCCTCAAACATTGCCTAGGTGTTCATTTGAAGCTGTGCCAAGTTTCACGTTCGTAGCTCATCAGGTTTCGGAGATATTTCACAAAACGTAAAGGGGGGCAACTTTATGCCCCCCCCCAGCGGCTCGTGGGTTAACCCGCGCACCGACGGGGGTCTGCGCCAACTTAGTACCGACGGGGGGGGGGGGGGGGCGGATGACCGCCCCCCCCCCCTGAGATCTCGAGAACGAAGCAAGATAGCGACAAGCGGTAAACGGCATCGGATACGCACGGACAAGGTCTACAATTTTTACGAAGGTCATTTTCAGGTCAGGTCAAAGATGACGTCACAGGGGTCGAAAAAGTCAAAATGGCGGCGCTAGATATGGAGAGGGTTTTTCTCGAATAACTTTCGAAGTAGTCAAGATAGGAACAAACTAAGGGTATCATCGTGATCCTCTCGTCAATCCGCATCGAATGATATATATGTTGACCTCGAAAGGTCAAGGTCAAAGGTTGACCTCAGGTCACGTGACCTCGAGGTCATCATGTATATCATTCGATGCGTCTTGACGAGCTGAACACAATGAGACCATCCGCGCGGCTGTATCTTGTTCCTGTAAGGAGTTATTGGCAAAAAACCTTTGGTGACCTTTGATGACGTCACATGACCTTACAGCTGCCCAACAGCAAAACAGACCTCAAGGTAGTGAAGGTTGATCGTATGTGAAGTCATGTATGGTATATGGGGCCATTCCGACCCGTTGCAGTGGTAAAAACAGGGAGTTGATTTTTCCCCCATTGACTTACAATGGGGAGGTCGCGAAATTGACCTGACCTTAGGTCACCGACATCAAAATTCCGAGATATACAAATTGTAGCTACTAATGACCTAATAACATCCTGCGACTTTCAAAGGCCTCCGACATCTACTGTAGCTCTGGCACGGTGACAAAGTTGCAAAAAAGTGACTTGAGGTTGGGTCATTCAAAGTGACCTGGTGACCTGACCTTAAAAGTTAGGAGGTTCAAACTTGCACACCATGTGTAAAATTGATGAGAGAATAGTCATACCAAATTTCTTGCAGAATAGCGTTCTAGAAAGAAACGACATTACGTTTTTGTTACATGTTTTTTCATATAAACTATTAATTAACATAAACGTTTTATTAACTTTTATATAAATATTAAAGACATTAAATCAATAATAACCTTTTTTCTGGAACGATATTACGCAGAACACGCAAACTGGCAAAAAACGCACGCAGAAAACGCGTAGTGTAGCCAGGCCTTTACTGATAGCCAACAACTCACAAGTACCTAAGTAGTTACTGAACGTTTCATTGTTAAACCAACAATAGCTATACATACTGGCTGCGATAAAGCCTGATTTCGCACTGGGAAACACAGAATTGTAAAATCGTCGACTCTAATATCGCCGGCGACAGCTAGAGGAATGGTAAGATCGTCGACTCTACCGCTGGCGACATCTAGAGGAAGCTTGTGGCTTATTGTGTCGTTTTCGCCCGGAGGCGTCTCGAAAAGGGCTATAGAAATCAAACTAAGACAAGCGAGCGACATATTACTATTGCACTTACTTTTTTACATCTAATGGTGTAATAAACTTAGAAAATGTTATTCTATACGCACACAAACTTGCTCCAAACGTAGCTTTGCATAGCAAGATTCTCCGCCAAAAAATGCCTTCTAGGACCAGACAATTTTCTAATACCGAAACGTTTGTAAACCTTTTTTGCAGCTTCAACAATATCTTTGATTCATCGAGCAAAGTTTATTGCTCTATATTGGAGATATTGCAGCTATTCCATAATACATTTTTTTGTTACAAAATTGCTCAGGTAACGTGCTGTATCAATGTCAGAACGTTTTGTTGCATATAAATTGGGTTTCATCTGAATTTGGCCCATTCATCGATACTGGCGCCACCTCGAATTTGACGGAAACGCACCGCCGGCTTCCTCATTGGCTTCCGGTTGAATCGTGGACACGTGGTGAGTGACGGAAGTGGGCTGTGGATTTTATTACGGAGCGAGCGAAGCGAGCGTAGTCTTTCCTTGATTAACGGAAATTTCTGAGTACCGGGTGATTCAAAAGTGTCCCACATTTCATTTTCAAATTCAAAGCGCATGGTACGACAAAAACACGTTTTGTTTGCTGTGAAAGTAAGCACGTGCAATGTGAATTTATTTGAAGTAGGTGAGAACCAATATACCCTGGGTGAGAACACTGTTAATCATGTCGCCTTTGAGTAAGGAATAAAAAGCAAAGGTCGTGCAGTTTTACTGGGAGACCAAATCAATCGTCTTAACGCAACGGAAATTTCGGGCCCATTTTCAAACAAGGAAACTCCAGATAGAAAGACAATACTTCGACTCTGTGAACAGCTCCTGAGAGAGGGATCCGTCGGAAACCTAAACAAGGGTCAGAGTGGAAGAAAGTCTTCTGCTAGAACTTCAGAATTCATCGCAAAAGTCAAGGCGGCTATCAACGACGACCCCTCAAAATCACTGCGAAAGCTCACACAAGAGGTCAACGGTAGCTACAGCTCTGTGTGGCGAATCGCTAGAAAGGACCTTGGACTTACGCCCAATAAAGTTACTATTCATCACAAGTTGACATCAAGCGATCAAGAGCAGCGGTCTAGCTTTGCCAGATGGTTTTCTGAAAAGTGCACATCCGATCCAGCCTTTCTGAAGAACATTTGGTTCAGTGATGAAGCGCACTTTCACCTTGATGGCTACGTGAACACCCAGAATTGCAGGATTTGGGCCGCTGAGCCAAGCGACCTGATATCGTGATGGAAAAGCCACTCCACAGCCAATAGGTCACGGCGTGGTGCGCTTCCAGCGCCAAAGGCATCATCTGCATTTGCATTTGGTTCCAGAGCCAAGACAGATCGACAGCCACCATCACCAAAGAGCGGTACACAACAACGCTCAATCGCTTCTGGAAACGCTTACAAGCTCAACACCAGACACAGCTTAACTTCTTCTGGTTCCAGCAGGACGGTGCGACGCCTCACACCTCCAACATCGCCCTCGAGTGGCTGGAGACGCACTTCTGTGCCCGCGTGATCAGCCGGAAAACGGCACACCCCTGGCCGGCGCACTCCCCGGATCTAACGCCGCTCGACTTCTACCTCTGGGGGTATCTGAAGAACCGCGTCTACCAAGGCAGCCCCCAAACCCTCTCAGATCTAAAGGCTGCCATCGGGGTCCGCAGGATTCCTCTTGCCACCTGCGCCCGAGTGGTAGCAGAAGTCAAGCACAGGGCTGATCTGTGCCTGTCGCGAAATGGACGCCATCTGGAGCACGTGCTCCACTGACTGCACCTGTCACGTTATGCTATGCTGGCTGCTTCCAAACAAATCTCCATGAAATGCTGCTTCTTTTGATGCAATAAACATGTGTCTACGTTACCAAGTTTTTAAATAACTCAGAAAACAAATGTGGGACACTTTTCTGAATCACCCTGTATGAGCGGCCGGGGAGCATTCATTCTGGCCAGGGTTCATAATGTCCAGGGCACGCTATGCCCAGTGTCAAAATGGCCAGTGCCTTGAATGGGCCAGAGTTCATAATGTCCAGGGATTGCATGGTCCAAATGTGGCCAACTGGCTGCAGATAGGGTATATTCAAAGAGGCCAGGGTTCATAATGTCCAGGGCACGATGTGTCCAGTGTTCAAAATGGCCAGGGTTCATAATGTCCAGGGCACGATGTGTCCAGTATTGGAAATGGCCAGGGTTCATAATGTCCAGGGCACGATGTGTCCAGTGTTCAAAATGGTCAGTGCCTTGAATGGGCCAGAGTTCATAATGTCCAGGGATTACATAGTCACTGAAAGTGACGTCATTATGTAAAAAACACGGAATCAGCTCAATGCAAAGCAGTGCAGTGCCGAAGGCAATGCCTTAGGAGAGATTACAGGCAATAGTAAATCAAATATTTTTAGGTTAAGTGGTTATGTATCTGGCTTCAGGCCGAAGGCCTGAAGCCTGATGCATAACCACTGCAACCCTGGATCCCTGGACCATGCAATCCCTGGACATTATGAACTCTGGCCCATTCAAGGCACTGGCCATTTTGACACTGGGCATAGCGTGCCCTGGACATTATGAACCCTGGCCAGAATGAAGGCTCAGGCCCGGGTGACCTACGCCCGGGTGACCTACGCCCGGGTGGCCTACGCCCGGCTGACCTACGCCCGAATTGCCTACTCCATCGAATGTCTACGCCCGGGTGACCTACGCCCGGCTGACCTACGCCCGAATCGCCTACTCCATCGAATGTCTACGCCCGGCTGACCTACGCCCGGCTGACCTACGCCCGAATCGCCTACTCCATCGAATGTCTACGCCCGGGTGACCTACGCCCGGCTAACCTACGCCCGAATCGCCTACTCCATCGAATGTCTACGCCCGGGTGACCTACGCCCGGCTGACCTACGCCCGAATCGCCTACTCCATCGAATGTCTACGCCCGGCTGACCTACGCCCGGCTGACCTACGCCCGAATCGCCTACTCCGTCGAATGTCTACGCCCGGCTGACCTACGCCCGGCTGACCTACGCCCGAATCGCCTACTCCATCGAATGTCTACGCCCGGCTGACCTACGCCCGAATCGCCTACTCCATCGAATGTCTACTGCTCCCCTCCTGTCCGATTAACGAGTGAAGATTTCGCATACCAAAGTGACCCTTCCGTGGGAACCGGCACCCGCAGTCAGGTAACAATGGGAAGGGTCGGAGGGACCGACCGCCGCGCCGCATGGTGACAGGTGATTCCCGGGACGTCCGAGCGTCGCCTTTCAGACGCATCGCCGCCTTCCCCCCCCCCCCCCACCGCGCCGTGCCGCGCCGCACAAAGCAGACGGACCCTGTCGCGGAGCGAACTACCCGACCAGGCTGTCATCATCGGCGGAGAGCCTGAACTGCTTTTTTTAATCGTTGAGCTGATCAAGCTCGAGTAGCCATGCTTGCGTATTTCACGCTTCAGCCCTGCTGTGAGCCATGTTTTATGATTTCTCATTTCAGATCTTAACAATGATCTTAGGTAGGAAGAACCGTGAGAAACGCCCCTCCCCCTTAGCCCTCGCCGGTATAAGGGGGGGGGGTCGAACAGCCCCCTCTCGGTTTTCGATAGTAACTCGCGTAAAAACCCGCTGATCGCGACGGAACTTTCATTACCCTCGCGTTCATCAATTTTACACCTACCCTAACAATTTCATGACCCTGACGCAAATGACCCTTGACCTGTGACCTACTTTTCGAGACCATGTTTGGCCGGAATCGTGATTCGGCGTATGTCGTCTCCTCTTAGCCGCGCGTTTGCACTCTTTTCGTGATTTCAAGCGTTCAAACATGTGATATGATATTGCTCCTATGCGTTAGGGTGGGTGCAGGGGCGTCGCCGACGGGGGGGTCGGGGGGGGGGGGGGGGTCGCGACCCCCCACTCGTCAGAACCGGGGGGGTCGACCCCCCACTTTTGGCGATGCTGAGTATGTTTTTTTTTTAGCTATCATGTCAGGGAAGTTGGCGTCAGCAACATCAACAAATACAACGTCAGATTCAGAATCGCTTCAAGAGCTCCCTAGTCCCTATTGCTTATAGGTCAATAAGCTGTGGGCTAGAACATCAGCATGACAATATGATTTTAGTCCCTTTTTATCCCTCAAATGAGCGAGCGCGTCAAAACTGACTCAAGCGTTCGTCTGATTGTCAAAATAATGGTTGCAGTCGTTTCGTCGGATGACGTATCAGTAACTACGAGGTACAGTCACCAGCAGTTGCTACCCATCACCCCCGGACGGCGGGGGAGCAAGCTACCACCGCCCCTGCGAAACTAGCGCCGCCATGCGCCAAGAAGTGGAAACACCACGTGACTGAGGCCACGTGAGGGCAGGGTCACGTGATGGAGGGGCGGAGCATAGTAGCTTTTGCGCCCGACACTAACTGAAATGCGGCGCTGTGATTGGGCGCCTTAGCATGAATGAAGCCCCGGCGCTAGAATCAGCCGTTCGCCTTATATGGAAAGTGAGCCTTTGCGTTTCACTGTTCTGTATTGGTTTGAGAGCCACAGCACCATACGTATTGTGAGCCCCTTTGAACGGGTCACCGCCCGAGGCACTGAGGCGACGGCTGTGCCGGGCAAAGTCTAGCCTGGTGGGAGAGGTGGACCAGGGAAAGTGCGATCGAGCAGCCACACTGGGACGTGGATTGATATTATCCAACCGCGACAAACGATGTCAGCAGCCTCTTCTCGTGTCATAGACAGTGACTATGACACGAAAAGCTAGACAGACAACGTGGGCAGTGCCCAATCAAAAGCTACTAAACGATTCAGTTAAGAAGTTGGCGAGGAAACCAGACCAAATAAAAAGTTTTTAATTCGATATTTTGGTTGACAAATGACATACAAGCCCGCTGTGATGGACAAAAAAGGAGCTGAACAGCACATACAACTTCTAAGAAGCTCAACGGTTTAAAAATTTAAAAGATAAATGCTGAAATTCAGCCTGCATGTTTAAACTCTGGTCCGGCGCTGGCAGGAAGCTTATACTGCCACTTGCAATTCCACTACGTTGTAATATAACCAAGAGTTCTGTGAGAGCAGCAACTGAAAGCCTTGAGCCCCGTTGAGGGAGGGGAGGGGGGTAAGGGCGGCGCGAAACGGCCCCCTCTCTCCTTTTCAGTCGATATCTCCTAAAGTATAGCGAATGTCGCCACCAAACTTTCAAGACCCCTCCGGGCATCATTTTTACACCTTGTGACCAAATTTTTCCAGAGCTCTTATGAAAGGCTAGTCACAAATGACGTCAGAGTGATGTCATGTTCTGTCATTTTCGACCCAATAAAAGGTTTAGCAGGAACAGCTGTCACGCTTACAGTTTTGAAAATGACGAAAAATATTCGAGATAAAAAAGATGTAAAATAAACAGCGCTACCAAACTGCTAACTCCTATTTCTAATCAAAAATTGATTTTGACCATCAAAACTATAGAAGTTTCTATAGAAGTTATAGAAGTTTTTGACCATCAAAACTATAGAAACATCAACACCCCGAAAATGCCAACAACTTTCAAAATTAAAACTGGAATATATTTTATAGAACTATCTGCTCTAGATATCCCAAACTTTTTAGATCAATAGCTCCATTTTTAGCAAAGTTGTAGCAAAAAACTACTCTAAATTTATTACGTAAAATTTTCAAATTCAATTTTTAGCCGTCACAGAACACACAGAGCAAGCCAAAGACCACCATTGGATTTCCTGTGATGAGCTGCATCGAATAGATACCCCTTTTATGCAAAGTGTCAACTTTGAAATTTAACCTTCTTTGACCTGATCTTGAACTGACCTCCACCAGAATGTAATCTAACCTCTCCCCAATGTCCGTCTAGCCCACACCATTGAATTTTAAATGTAAAATTGGCCATAAAACATGTATCACACGACCCTAGCATAGTATTAGTGGGGTTCATATTGTGACCCTTACATAGTGACCTGACCTCTGTGACCTGACCTGGCATCAGTGACCTCTTTAGGCAACATATATGCATTAGACAACCAACGCTCTATCGATGTTTTTCGATAACATGCCTTTTATTTGATGTGTTAAGTGTTAACTGACTGTAACGCATTCCTTAGACTAAATCGGTGAAAAAATGCGACCTTTGACCTGACTTGTGACGTCATGGGTTGCACCTAGGTCAACGAAACCTGTTAACAAGGTAGTTCCCTGGTGGGGCTATCGAACGCTGTTTGAATTTTCAAAATCGGTCGGTAACTTTCCGAGATCTCAGGTGGAAGGCGAAACGGCTGCACCACCAGATCAGGTGGTAGGGTCCGCCAATAGTCCAAGAGGGCGCGGATTATTTATTCACTCATAGTGTCATTTATTTTGAGAACACCTTTCTCACGCCATGACATGGTCCTTTCGTATTAGATCGATCGAGATGAGAAGAGTGTTTTCACGCCTCCTTACGCACGGCTCGCCTCTAGTGTCATTGAGCTATCAACTGTCAGCGGTTTTCGGACAATGAAGTTCTTACTGAATCCAATTTGATTTCAAACGATTGTCACTGTGCTAGTTTTCTTATACGTCTTTGAAAAAGCGCTGAAGAAGTCTTTGATAGACGAAACCGGCCCGCTTTTTCTTTTTCTAATTGTTTTTTGAATATATTTGTAGACTACCGGCTCTTAAGTTTTAACTTACTACAAAATTTGAGAATGTTTGGAATTACTTTGACCCGAACGATGTGCAGCTGAATTTTCCCTCTTGAATAACTATGGACAGCTCGCGAAATTGCCTTTAACCTAAACTACCGACAAACAGAAGAAAAATCCGATACAAGCCTTCCTCAATCCTCTCACCCTATTCAACCGTTGAAACGTTAAAGGCATTTGCTCAGTCCGAGTCGCTATGTCGACCACCCGCGCCGTGCTGGGGAGGGGGGGGGGGGCGTTTTTACGCCCCCCCTCTCAGGTTTTTCGTGAATATCTCAAAAACGGCGACGCGTAGCGCCGCTGCTTCATATACACCTGTTCCGACATCTTTTTCGCACATGTTATGAAAATTTCAGACCCCGGTCATACAAGGTCAGGTCGCCAGGTAACGTCAAGTGACCTTACCTCAGAAAAAGTTCGAAAGCTAGCTATAGCTACACCGACTGAGCGATCACTTTGAAACTGTCAGTAATGGGTAACAGACTAACAGTATGTATAAAATGGATACCTCGGATTTTTATGTCTGTGACCTAAGGTCAGGTCAATTTTGTGACTGCTCCATTAGGTATAAGTCAATGGGAGAAAATTTAAATGCGGCTCTTTTGGACGAATTTCGTTCTACACCCTCTCAAACATCGGTCCATAGGTAAACATGACACACTGAATCGGAAAATTGCACCTGTGACCCCTGTGTGTGCCCCTGAGGTCATTTTAGGACATAAAAGGTCTTCAGCAGTTTTTTACTTTTGACAGAGACGTGCTACAGCGGTGAAAACACCGTTGATCTGAGGTCAAATTTGAGGTCAATCAGAACGGTGACCTCTAGGGGCTAAACCATTGATCTGAGGTCAAATTTGAGGACATGTAGGCGAAAGAGCGTTAAAAGAGCTATCGAATGCGCTTTTCCGCGGCGCTGTAGCTCTATTGGTTCCCGAGTTAGCCGTCGGGTGTTCAAAATCGTTGAAATCAACAAAATTCGACCTTTGATGAACCCTGGTGACCTGACCTTTGCCATGACCTTAAAATGACCGAAGTGTTTTCCTCCTTATTTTTAACGCTCTTTCGATTGCCGCATACTGCGTGTCGCTACGTGGCCCAGGGAGCCGAGTTAGACGGAGGGGCGTGAAACTCCCCCCCCCCCCCCCCAGCACTCGACGGAAAGTTCATGCCACCAACACGGCGCGGGTTAATTGTTATGTTGGCTAGCTCCTGTTGTAAGCTGTGGAGTCGTGGACCTGATCTTGAAGGAACTGGGCCTAACATTTTCAAAGCAAACGTAAAAAAATGTTTAATAGGTTGTGCAAAAAATAGCATCTCTTTTATGAAATATTTGCTAAACCCTCAACATCATCTCCATTCAGTAGCGGCGGAACACACCTTCAATTAAGGGGGGGGGGGGGGGGGGCACTGCCGACTTTTGGTCCCATTCTTTCCATGCAACGCCCATAGGGCTAATGTTAAAATGCCAAAATCAAAGGGGGCATGGTGCCCCGGTGCCCTCCCCGTTCCGCCGCCTATGTGACTATGTCCCCATTAGTGCCGAGCTCCCAACGACGACCATAAAAACGTTCCCATCCCATCAGCGTGGGTTTATCAAAAGGATGCTAATATTTAATTTCCAATCCGAAGCTGTAATGATGGAAAGCAAATTTACATTTTACATGTGAAACAAGCTGACACAACGAAATATTTCCTCTCTCGCTCCCTCTCACTGATTTACCCATTGCCCTCTTTCTCATTTTACCCTCTCTGGTTTTCCTTTTCTGTCTTCTTTTCTCTTCTCCCGACTCCCGTCCTTATCCCTTCCCTCCAGTCTTTCTTCTCTCTCTCTCTCTCTCTCTCTCTCTCTCTCTCTCTCTCTCTCTCTCTCTCTCTCTCTCTCTCTCTCTCTCTCTCTCTCTCTCTCTCTCTCTCTCTCTCTCTTTCTCCCTCTCTCTCTCTCTCTCTCTCTCTCTCTCTCTCTCTTTCCTCACAATATTCTCGACTGCCACAGCGTTGTAGGACTTGTTTCCAGACAGGTTCAGGCGCTCCCCACTCCGCAAGCCCCAGCCCACACGGCCCAACCGCTCAAACACCCTCCGGCGGATGACCTCTGACCTCGGCGACCTGACCCCAGCCGATCGATCGCGTCCCTCTCCACGCCTCCGCCCCGCTTCCCCCACTACAGCTGCGTAGTAATTGTAGCGTGTGCAAAGGTCACGTGACATTATTTACTTCTGCGGTTTGTTCGGCTGACAAGAGATGGCACTAGTGGTCTGTGGATCAGAGGCGGGGCTAGGTTCTACGACTTCTTGGGGCACACTTTAGGGCAGAAAGAGGTTTTTTGGCTCCCCATCCCAAAATGCTTCGAATATACAAAAACATGTTAGATATTCGAAAATCGGAGGACCAAACGGATCGTTTGCCGTATCTTGCGCGACTGAGAATTGATCGGTCTTCAAACTACTGAACAAAAACGAGGTGATTAGTAGCAAGTGCTGGTGACTGTACCTGGCTAGCCTCAGCCCTGCTACCCTCGGACCTGCCTGCATAGGGGAAATGGGGTCAGATGGTGGATCCCTCTGGGGCTTTCCTAATAAGACGCGCAAAAAAAGGAGTATATTGCAACGAAACTTCCAGTGACCTCGAGTTAATGAATTTTACACCTATTCTAAAAAAAAATTGGCCCTGATTCGAATATGGATGACCTTGGTTAACTTTTTTAAGTTTTATTTGCTTCCACTTACAAGTGTGGTTTTTGGGGCTGATTTCGAGTTTAGCGCCCGTTTGAACCGTTTGAAGTAGTTTTGATAAATGATGGTTATGTAGCATGTTACGAAGCTATCGTTGGTGGTTGTCAACTCTAGATGGCCGGCAGGAAGCCTGCTGGTCGACCTGACCTGACCCGACCCGATCTACCCAAAATGCATGGAGTCATCATCTTTGTTCAAGACTAACATCGAACTCGTACTCGGGACCCCGATAACAGCTACGGCTCACTAATTTCTAGCAGGCGGCCAGATTTTTCCTACTTTTGGGCGTTGACCTAAGATGACCCGGCCAAGACCTTGAAATTGGGCATCATCGGCTTTCTCTCATCACGGGCAGCATTTTCGCTCTTCCGCGAAACTCTACCTCAATCAGGGGCCGAAAGCATGCCTTATGCGTTACGTTGGTAAACGTTTTTCCTTAGCGACCCGCAAAATACGAATAAGAGCTACAGCAACACAGAAAGCGTATTCGATAGCTTTTTAAAGCTCTTTCGCCAACTTCGCCTCAGATATGACTTCGGGTCTATGGCTTGTGTACCATAGAGTCAAAACAGCTAAACGGACGGATTTTGCCGAAACATTTGTTCTGTAACAACCTATGATTCAGTAAATGTGTATGATATTCATGTTATCACCATCGTTTTTGTTTCGTCGAAACACATCGCATGGCTTACAATTTGAACTTAAAAACTTGAATAGAAAACTTGACATCAGGTAAAGGTCATGACCTGACCGGAAAAGAACCTGCTGCATATAGATCGATCTGTGTTACTAAGCTGAACACACTCCAGGTGCTGTCATCGCTCTACAACGTCTCCATCAAAAGTTGTTGTTGAAAATGTGTTAGAGACCTTTCATGACCTAAGACTGACCATTTCAGTCACCACTGGTCATTAGTTGCACCTTATCTCTAAAATGAACAAGGTGCCATGGCTACAAAAGTATCTAGCGTTTTTAGCATATTCTTTCAAAGCAGAGGGCATCATGTTTTTTCCCATATCTTATCATGATTGGTGAGGTCACACACCTATTTGACCTGACTTCGCTTCTCAGATGTAAAATCCCAGATTCATGAACTGTTGGCACTTATAATCCCATTCATTACACCGAATTTCAGACTTATAGGAGTCAGGAGATAATCTATAGGAATGACAAGATTGCAGTTTTAAGAGGCATTAAAACTGAACTTGACATGACATTGTGACCTGACCTCAGGTGACCTCTGCTTGATTTTTATGCACGATGCAAAAATGATGTGCAATAAGAAATACCGCTGCTTTCGCGGCGCTGCGCGCCGAGGTTTTTCTCCGGGCACACGAAAAAAACCGGGAGTGTGGCTAAAAACACCCCTACCCATCAAGACGAAGACCGGAAACCCGACCCCCCCCCCACTCAAAAATCCGTGGCGACGCCCCTGGGTGGGTGTCAAGTTCACTTGAAGCTCAGGACAGGTCACTGACCTTAAATGAGCTCGGTTAACTTTTACATGTTTCTAGGCTAGTTTTTTTTAAGCTTAATGCGAATTTAGCAACCATATGAGCATTTACGAAGTAGTTTTGGTGCCATCGTAACATGTTACGAAGCTGTCAGAGGCGGTTGACACCTACTACGAATACCCGGCAAAACCACTACTGGTTGACCTGAACTGACCTGACCCGACCTGGCCTAAAAGCATGGAGACATCATCTGTGATAAAAACTAACATGATATTCGTGATCAGAACCCCGAATAACCCCGTTATAGCAGCCACACTTTTCGACCTAACTGGTCTCGATTTTCCCGACTTTTGGGCCAATGACCTGGCTTGGAAGGTCAACCAATGACCTAGGACCTTAAAATTGGGTATCATCGGCTTCCTCTTGTCACGGGAAACACGCTCGTTTTTTCGCGAAGCTCTAGCTCGATCAGGGGTGAGACGGCAAGGGGGGTCCAACGGACTTCCCCCGCCCTTATACGTTTGCGGCTGTCAAAACACCAATACTGGCGAGGGGAAGTGTGTCACCGCTAGACTAGTTATTTGACCATATACTATTAGGTATTTATCTATATTTATTTATTTACGATCTCAAGCCTCCACGTGGTAGGTTTTAAAGCTTACGTCATTGCACAGTATGTCTTAAAAGTACCGCGCAAAGTAACAGTGGATCCATCAAGCCTGACCGAGGAAGGACTGCTAGTCACCGAAACAATGGATATCCTCGTCCATTCCCCAGGTCAATTGGTTCGGTGACTTTCAAATTATAGCAGGCCCTTCCTCGGTCAGGGTTGATGGATCCACCGTCACTTTGCGCGGTACTTTTAACCCTCGCCCTGGCAGGGCATTTTTCATAACACGGCCTGGCAGGGGGGGGGGGTCGATGCGACCCCCCTCGCGATTAGCTCCTATGGCACCTAGAAATACCAAATTTGGTAGGTAGGTGGGCCCCCTGGAGTTCTCACACCTGTGCAAATTTGGTTGCTCTAGGTCAATATTTAGGGGGGGGGTTGGGGGGTATAAATGTAAAAATTTCGCTAAAATAGGTCAAACGTTTTTCGCTTACAACTTTTGATCCAAGATAGAGCAAAAAGAAAAGCAGACTGTACATACATTTGAGTGTTATGCATACATACATAGGTACAAACCATGGTCACAAGTTCATCGGTGCAAAACTCACAGCCTATATAACGCACTATGCCATATACTATTTTAAAGACCTTATCTTTCAACCATTAAAATTTCATGACCCTGACCCTAATGGCCTTTGACCTGTGACCTACTACTTTTCGAGACCATGTTTGGCCGGAATCGCGATTCAGCGCATGTCGGCTCGCATCAGCCGCGCGTTTGCAGTCTTTTCGTGGTTTCAAGCGTTCAAACATGGGATATGATGTTGCTCCCATGCATTAGGGTGGGTGTCAAGATCACCGGGAGGTCAGGTCAGGTCATTGACCTTTGATGACCTCGGTTTTCTTTTTTGGAGTTTTACATGTCTCTTGGCTAGTTTTTTTATCTGAATTCGAATTTAGCAACCATTTGAACATTTACGAAGTAATTTTTGTGCATTCGTAACATGTTACGAAGCTGTCAGAGGCGGTTGCCACCTACTACGAATACCCGGCAAAACCCTTACTGGTTGACCTGACATGACTTGACCTGACCCGACCTGGCCTAAATGCATGAAGACATCATCTATGATCATTATTAACATGATATTCGTGATCATCACCCCGAAAAAAAGAAACCCATAGCAGCCACCTTTACGACGTTCTAACATGTCCCGCTTTTCCCGACTTTTGGCCATTGACCTGACCTGGAAGGTTAGCCGATGACCAAGGACCTTAAAATTGGGTATCATCGGCTTTCTCTCGTCACGGGCAGCACGCTCGTTTTTTTCTGCGAAGGTCTAGCTTGATCAGGGCCGAAACGGCAAGGGGGGGGGGGGGCAACAGACTCCTGCCCCCTATACGTTCGTGGCTGGAAAAACACCAATACGGGCGAGGGTTAAGAGTGTGTCCTTTAACACAAAAGTTATTGTGTATTTGTGTTATTGTGTATTATTGGGTTTCTGGACCTGTTGATGGTATGCAATAAATACAAAATAAATACAAGTGTAGAAGGTAACGGTTGTGGGAATGGTAGGTCGTTACAGGTCTCGCGGGTTTTAGCGGTAGGTTTTGCACCTAGAAAATTTAGTGTACTTCAGGCTATATCTTCGTCGTCTTAACCCTCGCCCATGTAGGGGGGGGGGTTGGTGCAACCCCCCCCTGAGGTTTTTCGGAAATAGTGCAAAAACGGCGGCGCGCAGCGCCGCCAAATTTTGGGTATCTTATGGGGCAAACCTTGCGCATCTTTTGATAAAAAAAATTTGACCGGGTCATGTCAGGTCACGGAGTTATGACGTCACAAAGGGAACAGCCTCCGGCCGGATTTTCACAAACTGAGTGCCAACGCCCGAGGTTTCCTGCCGGTGGTACGAACATCGGTTGATGGATCGTGATGAAACTTCCCATGCATGTTGGGGCAAGTATTGGCTATCATATGGTATAAGAAACTTGACCGGGTCAGGTCAGGTCACGGAGCTATGACGTCACAAGAGGAACACGCGTCCGGTACTATTTTTGAAAAGCGCCCGAACCACTATTTTGCTAATTCTTGTCACCTCAATGGGAATATGCAGCAATATTAGCTTCTATAGGGAGCAAATGGACATCCCAAATCCAAAAATACAATCAGATTTCAAAAATTTAAATTTTGATTTTTCGAATTTCTGCCGCCGACTGTGACCTTGCCGACTTCCGGCGCTCCCAACGCGCCATTTTTAGAGCTATGGAAACGAAATACATACCAAACGATAGAGAATTGATCAAGGAACACGATAGTGAAGGTTTCAAGTCGATATCTCCCACCGTTTTGCCGCAATCGCCGCGGAAAATTTGAAAAAGTCTATTTTTCCGAAAATTTGACCTTTGACCGGTCAAAAGTAGGTCAAATGTTGACCTAGGACCAAAAAATATACCACCAATCGCGAGATCTCGGCGAGAGCAATCCGTTGGTCTTTTCCGCTAAGCTCTACGACGCTCCGTTTTCAAACGCCAAGGGGGGGGGGGGTCGCACCAACCCCCCCCCCTGCATGGGCGAAGGTGGCAGATCGCCGTTTACGGGCGAGGGTTAAGCTTTTAGGTGTTGAAGATGCGATCGACTTGTTGGGTAACAAGCCGGCCATGATCGTGTAAAATTACTTCATTGTAGATCGATTAGTTTCTGAGATATAACCGGAAATGTAAAAGCGCCAAACCTACCGCTTAATCTCGCGAGACCTGTACAAATAAAGGCTTGCGTAGTATTGACGGTATTGACGATATTTCGGAAAGTTTGGGCCCCCATCTTATTTGGGCCCTTTTTCTGAAAACCTGCCCCCGCAAGGCGAAATCCGTGGCGCCGTCCCTGGTGCTGGGGGGGGGGGGGGTCCTGGTCGGCCTGTCCATTCGGACGGGCTAAGCCCCGGCGACTCTAGGCCCTAGGGTGTCTGCCCAGACCAATGTCTCCCCCTAATTCCTATCATTTTTCCGGCTCTGAAATGGTCTTGTCAGACCGAAAGAGCCTAACCACCCAACAAAACAAAAACAAACAAGCAGCGTGCGCCAGTCGCAGCTGGGCTGGCTGTGCAGCGCCGGCTCTCGATGACACGTCTATGGCCGAGTGGGAATGGGCGTGAATTGGTGCGTGTGCCTGTACTATAGCATAAGTGACCAACTGAGCTGTTTCTACTTTGATATATTGAGCCTGACTCTGGAATAGCCACACTTGAGTGGAACGGATCTAATTGGGACGTGAACTAAATACGCCCGGTTATATATGACAAGATATAACCGGTTTTTCCGCGATACTACGAGCGTCTTCTCTGGGGCGGCCCCGGAGCCGGGCCGGCCTCGGCGAGCAGCGTTCGGCGGCAGGCGAGCGGCCGCCTGCGCCCCCGGGCGGCAAGGCCGCTAAGGCGGCGGCCTCCTCTGATTGGTGGAGCGACTTGTGTCACGTGACGGTGACGGCGCGGGGTTTGAGTGCATTTGCGCGGTCACTCTGTTCTAAGCCGTCCGGTCTGACGCAAGTCAGCAGTGTTCTCGCTCTGAAATGTTTTTGCGTTTACTGCGGTCGTGTTCAGTGGAAACTGGAAGACATCAAGGGGAGTATAAGTTCGGTTTTATATCAATGTTATTGATTGACGAGGAAGTTTTTTCCTTTCGGGGTTTCTATGCTTATTTTTTACTGGTTTGTTGTTTCTGTCTGATTTTTTTTTTCATTTTCGGCATGGGGTCTGTTTTTTTGGGTTTATGTTATGCTATCACGGTAAGAAGAGGGTCGATGAGCAATGGGTCGGCAAATGCCCGGTATTATAGGTTCTTTGAAGGTTAGATGAGACAACGAAACTTGGACTGCTGGTAGAAATAGGCTTGGTGTGTTTTTCAGATTTTGGGAGATTGGGTGTAGGTATTTGCTAGGTGTAACATAGCTGTAACTGTTTTTTGTTTCTTCCCTGGAACGGAGCGCCGGACTTTGCCATTCTACACTCCGTGTGAGTGAAATCAGCTCATGCTTTCTCGGTGTAGCAGCTCAGAGTGCACGGCCTGGCCGGCGTAGGGTTTGGTGGCCACGCGGTGTTGGCCGGTGGTTGTGCAGGGAGTTGGTAGAATTGCCGTTTGTGGTGCCTGGTGTTGGTTGAACTGTGGTTCCCATACAGGTGAACGGTTACTGGCGTAAGGTGTGCCAGGTGGGCGTACCCCGTGGAGAATGAGCTGCTGGTGATGTTGGCTCTGTCCGAGCGTGTCCGAGCGGGGTTTTCATTAGTGGGTTAGGGATTGTTGATAACAAGGGTACCAACTACCGGGTGAGACTTGAGATGGTAAATGGAATTCATGCTAAGGATAACCAATGCAATGGTATTGGTCTTAATTGGTATTGTTATCTGGTGTTAGATACAGAGGTACAGCGGTGATACGGTGGAACCCAGTTTGGGTGTGATAAGTCTCGGCGGACTAGGATATTATGGATTAGATGGGGAATTATGTAAGATGGCTCTGGGATGCATTTAGCGATAGCATAGTAAGTTACAGGCTATTACCCAGAGAAAGTTTTCACACCCATGTCGATGTTTAAAGGCTGCAGTAGGTAGGCATGCCATTTTCTAGGATGCAATTTTAGGGTATAGCCCATGATTGGGTGGCTCTCACTCTGCATTGAGGTACGAGTTAACTGTGTTTCGTTTTTTTTTATGGTAGTGTCGTTTGTAAATCGTTTTTTTTTTTGCCAGGTTGGGGTGCCTTTCTTGTCGTTGGTCAACAGAGCATTGCCTAGGCATGCATAAGCGACAATCATCATAGTAATATTGGTATGCCATATGCATATCCTGCCGCTATGTCATCACACGCATTGTCAGATAAATGGCCCCGGTATATATAGCCCCTTTTGATACGAGATTTCGGCTAAAAATGGTTATGTGACACAATCTGTTTTTTTTCCTTCTTCCATGGCTTGGTGTTTGGCATCCGACTCTGAACGGCGACGGATCGGCACACTCGGCGGGGCCGGCCCGCTTTGCCAGAGTCTTCTCTGGCCGCTGAAGGATTCCTTCACAGCTCCTGTGTCAGCTGAGGGAGTTCCGACCCCTCCCAGCTCATCTTGCTCCAGTGGTGCTGCCTAGCAGGTCTTACGGGACATCGTCAGGTATAGGCCAGGGTGGCCGGGGTTTTGAAAGGTACGTTATTCCATGTACGGGGCCCGGTACATGTCTGTTAATGGAGGTTCTAGGGGACTCGATAGGGTGGATTGTGAACGCTTGGGCAGGGGCGATATCGGCATTTTTGAGGGGATGTTTGGTTCCACCAATAGGGACATGAGGGCAATGCTGGTGGAAAGTAAGATACTATGATAGTATATAAAATTGTGATAAAATCGTTAGGCGAAGCCCGAAGATAAACAATGAAATCTATCAAGTCTAACGTTAGACGTGTTTTCAACCTTGGTTTGCTGCTGCTGCTGAGGGTTGTTAAATCGTCTGTAACTATCTTCAAAGCGGTCTATTTCTTAGCAAATTATTTCTACTTGTCGCTATAAAATATGAGATGACCTTTCTCCTGCAAAACAGCGAATGAACATTGAACAATACAGGTTAGGTACTATCATTAATAGTTAAAATGAAGGAAGTCAGTATGCGTTGTTAGGACTGGGAGTTCCCTCAGTGTCACAAAATTGTATTTTGGCTTGGGTGTCAAAGGAAAATTCCTAGGAGCCCGGGAACGATTTTCAAGGTGTGGGGGGGGGGGGGCGAGCATATAAAATACCTGGCGTTAATGCATGTGAAACGGTGGCGTAGCTAGGGGTCTAAGGGGACGCGTACCCCACCTCCCCATCGGGTTCAAAGGGAGCCTCGGGTCCGAGGGGCCCTGCGGCGCCATTTGACCACTGGGGGTTAACAATGGCCATATAGAAGGGCCCCATGGGGCTCGTTAGAGCTCCTCATGGACCCTAATTACCACACTAAGACCTCTTTAAGGGCCCCACGCCGGATTCTGAGGGCCTTCTGGGCTTTTATAAGGGCCCCTCAGTGGTCTCCAAAGGCCCGTTACTGGCCTCTGAAAGTTCTTACCGGCCTATGAGGGCCCAGTTCTAGGGGCATTTCCCGCCTGTGATGGTCCCACAATTATTTTTCTGATGGCCCTATATCGGCAACTGTGGGGGCCCTAGTCGGCGCCTATGAGGGCCCACACCGGTGTCTCTGAGGGTTTCACATCCCCAACTCTGAGTGCCTACACTAGTGCCTATTAATGCCCTATATCGGCGACTCGGAGCGAGGACCCGAATCCCTACCCTACCCAATACCTGCGCATCTAAAGGTCACCCACTGGTGACTTCTGAGGGCCCCACACCGGTCCGGTGACTCTCAGGGCCCCACGGCGTATGATAGTATCATGCCGGTCTCTAAGGACCCCACAGAACTTCTTCTGCTGGCCTAAGGGCCTCTTGCCGGTCACTGAGACCCCCTGCCGGCTTGTAGAGGGTTCGCGTCACCAGCTCAGGCCCCACACCCGTCTGTAACGGCTCCACACCAGCGTCTATGAGGGCCCACAGCAACGCCTGTAAGGACCCTCACCGGCGCCTCTGAGAGAATCATACTGGCACCTCTGAGCGCCCACACCGGCACCGGCATGACATTCCCACACCAGTGCCTTTAAAGGCCCCTTACCGGCGGCTCTGAGGGCCCTACGCCGGTGATTCTGAGAATGCTAACGATAACCGAAGACACCATACAAGCCCTTAGTGTCGCTGAGCTTTTAATCCCATACCGGCCTTCCAAGGACGCCACGTAAGTGCACTCATTGCCCCACACCCCTCCCTTACACCCGGAGCGGGTAACCTGTGTTATACCTGTAGCAACGATTTTACCACCGTTGTACGTTGGGTATTTCTCAAGGTTGACTCACAATGGTCCAGTATAAAAGCTGGCCTGCCAAACTTATGGCCAAGGCCAGGCCCAAACAAAAGCGGGATGGCAACGGCAGATGTCAAATCGATACTGTAACAGCAGAAACCATTCAGATGGCAAGGAAAATGCCGTGTGTTGATGTTTAGATGTATAAAGGAAACAAAAGGAAGTCCGGAAAAGGGAGGAAAGATCCTTTCTCGCTGCCTCAATGTTGAGGGGGCGCCGTCCCCTCGGCTCTCAGGTGGGGGGGGGGGGGGCAAGCGCCCCCGCTGCCCACCTGTTTCCCGGGTCTATGAAAATTATTCACCAAATAAGGGATAAGGGTGCAAAATTGATGGTCAGATAAGGCCCAAAAAGAGTGGAAAAAGAATGTACAGCAAAATTTAATACAAGGCTGGTATATGGGAAGTAAAATGGCTATCGATCCATGCAAATGCTTTTTCTTGGTAAAATTGGGAGTGGAAAATGAGCTATTAAAAAATGGAGGCGAGTGAAAATGATTTTCATTTGGATGTCGTTTCCCACCTAAATCAGCAAAGTTTGGGGGCACTGGTACCCCTCGCCAGCATCAGTGTTGACGTCACTCAGGACCTGCCTATGGTTGGTTGGTGGGTGAGTTACTGTACCTTCTATGGGTGACATTGAGCCAGCTCGGCGTTTGGAGGCAG
The DNA here is from genome assembly GCF_019059575.1 of Amphibalanus amphitrite. Taxonomy (NCBI): domain Eukaryota; kingdom Metazoa; phylum Arthropoda; class Thecostraca; order Balanomorpha; family Balanidae; genus Amphibalanus; species Amphibalanus amphitrite. The sequence goes on along the minus strand of NW_024882593.1, from coordinate 214,379 downwards.
TAAGCTCCTCCTAAACGTGTCGAGCTAGGAAGCAACGGCAACCTTTATACCCATATTGGCCTGTTTACAGCGTAGGGGCTGTCTGTATGCCGGTCATTTGGTCCCTGATCAATCCGGAGCTTCGCGGAAAGGCAAGCTTGTTGCCCGTGGCGGGTGATGCGGATACTATCAGATTTCAAAAGCGGGCATTTTTGGTATTCAGGTCGGGTAATTGCCCTAGACATTCGGAGAATCTTGGGATGCCCAATTCTGCAAGTCCTGGGTGAAGCTCGCTAGTCTGCCCGGGGGTGTCCCCTTCTACAACGACCCCGTGGCAGCTAGCTAGTCTGCCCGGGGGTGTCCCCTTCTACAACGACCCCTGGGCAGCTCACTAGTCTGCCCGGGGGTGTCCCCTTCTACAACGACCCCGGGGCAGCTCGCTAGTCTGCCCGGGGGGGGGGTCCCCTTCTACAACGACCCCGGGGCAGCTCGCTAGTCTGCACGGGGGGGTCCCCTTCTACAACGACCCCGGGGCAGCTCGCTAGTCTGCCCGGGGGTGCCCCCTTCTACAACGGCCTCGGGCCAGCTCGCTAGTCTGCCCGGGGTGCCCCCTTCTACAACGGCCTCGGGCCAGCTCGCTAGTCTGCCCGGGGTGCCCCCTTCTACAACGGCCTCGGGGCAGCTCGCTAGTCTGCCCCAGGGTGTCCCCTTCTACAACGACCCCGGGGCAGCTCGCTAGTCTGCCCGGGGGGAGGATGTCCCCTTCTACAACGACCCCGGGGCAGCTCGCTAGTCTGCCCGGGGTGCCCCCTTCTACAACGGCCTCGGGGCAGCTCGCTAGTCTGCCCCAGGGTGTCCCCTTCTACAACGACCCCGGAGCAGCTCGCTAGTCTGCCCGGGGGGGTCCCCTTCTACGACCCCGGGGCAGCTCGCTAGTCTGCCCAGGGGTGTCCCCTTCTACAACGGCCTCGGGGCAGCCCGCTAGTCTGCCCGGGGGTGTCCCTTCTACACGGCCTCTGGGCAGCTCGCTAGTCTGCCCGCAGGCGTCCCCTCCTACAACAGCCTGATTCCTGGAGCGGGCTGAGAGCCCTCTCCTTTTTTGCTGGGCGGCTGTCAACGACCTTCGTTGATACTGTTCTAACCCCTTCCAAAGTTCTGGGAAAATTAATGGTCGCGCTGATAAGCATGTGCATAGGGTTCAAGGTAAAGGAAAATACAGCTTCCGTTGGCAGATGCCTCAGAACTCATGGATGGTTGTTTTTTTCGGCGGGTATATCGAGGGCCTTTACTTGGTGGAGGCTATCATCGCAGTAGTGGCTAATCTTCTGGTTGTTAGTCATGTGAGGGCTTCGGTATAAATACCGTAATATTGTTCTTCATTGGTGACCGCTGTATCGCTCACATTCATGTTGACAGGTTTAAGGAATCGTGGCGTTTCTGGTAAGCTTCGGGCCAGGTTGAGGAAATAATTACCTACCTTCAACCAAGCACGTATTTGGGTGGGTTCCGCCACTGGTCTCGACCCTGGCGGCGACTGTAGGTCTTTTGTGTTAATTTGTATCCCCCACTCGGTCTGCTGGTCTCGGGAAGGGGGTGTTTTCTTATGGCGCATTGGTGTCTGGGTGGATGTATTGAATGGGTGGGGACACCATTGCGCCGCGCGGGGGGAGGGGTGGCGGCCCGTTGGCAGGGCAGTCTCGGTTGAGACTTGTATACTTGCTAGTATGTTTGTGTCGTGTTCATTTGGGCTGAATATACCAATAGCCCCTTTTTGTACAGCTACAGTGTTTTCCTGGAGGGGCTTGGTTGTGAGGTTTGCGCTGAGATTGGTTACGCATAGCATAGCTAATTGTCTCTATGTTTGCTGGCAGCTCGAAGGGGAAGCGGAAAATACGCCCGGTTATATATGACAAGATATAACCGGTTTTTCCGCGATACTACGAGCGTCTTCTCTGGGGCGGCCCCGGAGCCGGGCCGGCCTCGGCGAGCAGCGTTCGGCGGCAGGCGAGCGGCCGCCTGCGCCCCCGGGCGGCAAGGCCGCTAAGGCGGCGGCCTCCTCTGATTGGTGGAGCGACTTGTGTCACGTGACGGTGACGGCGCGGGGTTTGAGTGCATTTGCGCGGTCACTCTGTTCTAAGCCGTCCGGTCTGACGCAAGTCAGCAGTGTTCTCGCTCTGAAATGTTTTTGCGTTTCCCACCCACCCACCACCATTTTTGGGACTTTTTTTTTTACACGCACCACACTCTTAAATAAAGATGGGTTTTTTCCACAAAATGTGGTTTTTCCCCAGCTAGGTCCCCCGGTTTTTTTCTAGTTAGGACTTTTTCCGGGGGAGGACACACACGACAGGGTTTCTAGTTTGGGTGGGGACACCATTGCGCCGCGCGGGGGGAGGGGTGGCGGCCCGTTGGCAGGGCAGTCTCGGTTGAGACTTGTATACTTGCTAGTATGTTTGTGTCGTGTTCATTTGGGCTGAATATACCAATAGCCCCTTTTTGTACAGCTACAGTGTTTTCCTGGAGGGGCTTGGTTGTGAGGTTTGCGCTGAGATTGGTTACGCATAGCATAGCTAATTGTCTCTATGTTTGCTGGCAGCTCGAAGGGGAAGCGGAAAATAAATGTATGACTATGACTAAGCAGGAATGAGTAAGCACACAAAATGCAACATAAATCGGTTTCTTCGTTGGTGATATCACGAAAACGTGTTGGCAATAGTCTAATTATGTTACAAAAATGCGTGATAAAATCACTCAAATTAATTTGAAAATTCATAGATGGCGTCAGGGTACCGAAGTTGGCAGGTGAAATCGATCTCCCTTTCTTTTCCGGGGTCCACCTATGATCCACCTGGCACCTCTTGTTCACTTGTGAACCTACAAAAATGTTCATTTCAATCGCTATTGCATTTGTTATTTTACACACTTAACGTCATGATCTGAGTAGAAATTATTCGCTGTGTGTAATTACTTTCCAATACCTTCCAACATTCACTGGACGCGCCGAGATATTTTTTAATATATAGCTTGCAAGTGTTCCAGAACTTAACTGAATTGAGTCACCCCAGGACAATCTAACTATTACCAAGCCGCTCATCAAATGCTACGTTGCATATCAATATCACACCCCTTTTTTGGACGCCTAGATCGTGCTATTATAACCCTCGCCCTGGCAGGGCATTTTTCGTAACGCGGCCTGGGGGGGGGGGGGTGATCCGACCTCCTGGCGTTTCGAAACTAAGCGTCGTAGCGCTTCCCAACAAAGACAAGTCGATTGCTCTTTACGAGTATTCGCGACTGGTGATACCTATATTTTTATCCTAGGTCAATATTTGACACCGTTTTGGCTAGTCAACGATCAAATTACGGGGAAAAGCTAAAATTTTCCAAGCTATTTAGCCAATAATGGCAAATCTATGAAAGATATCAACATGAAACTTTCACGACCGTGTTTCTCAATGAATTAGCAACAAAATGATGCATAGTTCACTGCAGTTCAGTCATTACTGGCGTGACATAGTCCCCGGGAACACGAGAGTCACACCCGCCGCTGGCGAGGACGGTCCTAATTGACCTAACGTGACCTTGTAAAGATCGAGGAACAATTTTGAAAGCATTTAGATGAAGATTGAACCACAGATTCGGATTCAGGACCTCAAGAAACCCCACTAAACACAGACATGCGAGGTCAATGACCTTTGTTGACCTTAGAAAGGTCAATATACAATGTAATGTTTCATGTCCTGTCAAAATCTGACATAATGATAAGTCACACAGAATAATTTCGTTCTTGTCGATGGGATCGCGTCCAGTTACGCCAGATGTACGATTTTGTCAAAAAGAGTCGGAGGTTTTACCTATTGTGAGGTCATAGCTCGGTGACCTGACATGACCCGAAAATATTTTTTACCGAAAGATTGAGCTGAAAGTTAGCATGTAGGTAGGCACCCACTAAGCCACGCATATCCATGTGCCAGATTTGGGGTGCTGTTGCACGTGCGCACGTGCAGGGGTTGATTCCAGATCTCGAAGACGGCTGGACCGATTGCGCTCAAATTTGGTACACGGTTAGGGAGCAGTTGGTAGGGTGCCGTGCAAAAGTCAGTTGGGACCCAGTTGGCACGTGCGCACATGCAGGGTGCCGCCTCCAGATCTCGAGAACGGCTGGGCCGATTGCGCTCAAATTTGGCACATCACTAGGGACCGGTTAGTAAGTCTTGGGGTGCAGTGCACAAGTTATTTGGTGGTACCCCCTCGCAATTTCGCACGTGCAAGGCCCACCCTCCCGCTCACTCCGTTGGTCGCCCCAAAAGGCGTTTTACTGGTGTGCACGATTACTTTATAAAAATGCTGAAGTGTTGCAAGTGATTGACAAATATTGACCAAAGCATGCTGCCTTTGTCCAACCAAATTCCGATTTGGGCATAGGACAAAATCGGAATTCTGAAGGTACAAAATCCGATTGGCACCACTCTAACAGATGTGGTAAGGTTGTGATAGGTTTTACCGAACGGAGATATAGAAGATCTGTCAACTGACGAGAGAAGCCAACCTCTGTCAACTGGCTGGTGTGCAGCAAGCAGATATTGATATTCTGCAACGGTTATTTTTGTTGTTGTTTTAATCTTTCTTCAATAAGGTACCTATGTTAGAGCTGTTGTGCCTATTTGTTTATACACCAAACAACATCGGTGATAGCCAGATAACTATTCCATGGCGTGCAAAGAAAGACTGTTCAAGGTACCCAACGGTCGGGTTATTTGAATACACCGTCACTTGACGGAGAAGCAAGGCTTTACTTCACATTTTTCAAAAAAATATGTTCAACTTGAAACTTGGTGCACTCTATGGCATAGGCGTAGGAACAGGGGGGCCGGAGGGGCCATGCCCCCCCCACACTTTCGGAGGTGGGGGGCCAGCAATGTTAACTGGCCCCCCACTTTTTGCTGACTTAACCCGCGCGGGGCTGGGGGGGTAAATTTTACCCCCCCTCGCGAATTTTTGCGATATCTCAAAAACGGCGGCGCGCAGCGCCGCCAAACTTTCAGTACCTTTTCTTACATCAATTTGACACCTTCCCTGAAAATTTGAACGAAATCCGTCGGAAATTTTTTGAGAAATTGACGTTTTAGTGACGTCATGTTCGCCATTTTCGCCTCAAAAACGGCAAAAGTTCAAACGCCGCTAACATCTTTATTTTTAAAGGAATCAAGACGTAACAAAAAAGGTTATACGTAATTTTACTTTGTCTATCAAATGGCTATCTCGGTTTTTTGAAAATTTTGGATTTTTGCCTAAATTTTTTCAAAAAACTGATTTTTTTGGGAAAGTCATTATAAAATCCAAAATTTTGAGTCTATCGAAAAAACCGGAATATATGTCAGAGAAGTGGTCTATGCGCACCTACATACCAAATTTTAGAAGAATCGGTTTCAAAAATGTGGGAGTTATTCAAAATTTTATGACGTCACGACACACAATTTTTTTGAAAAATGACTTTTTTGGAAGTTCTAGACCTCGTACGGAAACAAAAATAGCACCATTCGATTCGCCGTGAAAAACTGCATCAGATAGACACCTTTTTAGGTCTTAACAACCAACTTCAAAATTTGACCTCACTTGACCTGACCTTGACCTGACCTCGACCTGAAATTCATCCAGAGGTGGTCCATATCACTTATTGAGTGTGCCTATTGAATTCTATGAGTAAAATGACCCATAAAACATGTGTCGCACATGCCCTTTTCTATATTTTGTTTTTTGGTGACCTGACCTGACCTGACCTGACCTTGACCTTGACCTCTGAATGATATTGTATGCAACTAATATTGTCTTGGTAGCCTAAGAACACGTTTTGGGCGATCAGTCTCAGTCCATGACTCCATTCTTCGGCAACTACGGTGCAAGGCCGATACTGTAGAAACTTGCAATTTGTACCCTTGACCTGACCTTGACCTTGACCTCAAACTTTAAATTAAGTACATGTTTTTAGTAGTTCGTGATGAGAGCTTTCGATTGGCGTTTGAATTTTCCAAATCGGACCATTAGTTCGGGAGATAACAGGGGGGGTAAAATTTACCCCCCCCCAGCCCCGCGCGTTCGGCTGGAGACCCCAGCCCCGCGCGGGTTAAGTGTCTGTCTGTACTTAGGTACCAGTGCTACCACCCGGTAACTTGACAACAATTCAGCTTGCCCTTTAATGAAGATTCCCTTTTGTTTCTACAGCGTTATTGACCGCAATTTCCTTCACTCAATGAAGGAAACCATATCAGAGACAAGACTGTGGGTCCTGGTGACAGCATTTTGTTGAATACGAGGCACGGGACAGCGAGCACTGAAAAGGTATAAGACAATACTAGCACGGTGCAGGAGAATGCGTATACAAACGACCAACGCTTGACCGGATCTGCTTGGGGTCGGCATAGTTCGTCAAAGGCGTACTAGCTGGGGGCCAGGGTGACCATGGCCTCGACTCAAACAGGCTGGGGGCCAGCAATGTCCTTTCCCTTCCACTTTCAGTGCAGTGGCGGTCGCAGAGGGGGGATCAGGGCCATGCCCTTCCCCCCTCCAAAGGCTAATCAAGGGGCCATCATATCATTTGCCCCCCCCCCCCCCAAACAACCAATGGGCCCCCATGGGCGTATGGGGCTCTGGCCCTTATTCGATTGTCACGAGGCTCAAGAATCCCACGCTAGCGCTCCCAAGCCAGTCTTTTGAGGGTCCTACACTGATCTTGGAGGGCACTTCAGTGGCGGTCAAGCGCCGACATTGACCGCTGAGAACCCACATTGACTTCATTTGAGGGCCCCTAAACCGGCCTCAAGGGCCCAGTCGGCGTCTGAGGGCCTCACACCGGCCTCTGGTGGCCTCATTTCTGTCTCTGGGGTCCCAAGACTAACCTTTAGGTGCCTCTGAGGGTCCTGCACTGAATTCTGATTTCTGAAGACCCGATGCCGGCCTCTAAGGTCCACATCGGCCTCTGAGGGTCCATCTTGGCCTTAGAGGTCCAACGCCGGCCCATGCCGGTCTTTTAGGGCCCCATACTGACCTCTAAGGGCCCATGCTGGCCTGTAAGGACCCGTCATTAGCCTATGAGGGCATTGTACGGGATTCTGAAGACCTGATGCCGGCCTCTGAGGCCCATCTTTGTTTTTGAGGGTCTTCTGCTGGTCTCTGGGGTCCAACACCGGCCCATGCTGGTATTTTAGGGTCCCACATTGACCTCTAAGGGCCCCGCACTGGATTCTGAAGATCCTATGCCGGTCTCTAAGGGTCCGCATCGGCCTCTGAGGGCCCACCTTGGCCTATGAGGGCCTTCCGCTGGTCTCTAGGTTCCAGGTCCCGCCCATGCCGGTCTGTTACGGCCCCACACTGACCTCTAAGGGCCCATGCTGGCCTGTAAGGACCCGCATTAGCCTCTGAGGGCCTTGCACTGGATTCTGAAGACCCGATGCTGGCCTCTGAGGCCCATCTTGGTTTTTGAGGGCCTTCTGCTGGCCTCTGGGATCCAACATCGGCACATGCCGGCATTTTAGGGTCCCACACTGACCTCTGAGAGCCCATGCTGGCCTGTAAGGGCCCACATTAGCCTCTGATGGCCCAAGTCGGCATCTAAATGTCTCATCCTGCCCTTTGCAGGCCCTGTACTGGTCTCTGAGGGCCTCAACCCTCACCGGCCGATGGGGGGGGGGGCGGGTGCCGCCCCTCCATAGTTTTTTTTTTCGCGATAGCTCCGAACACGCCGGTGATAGAGAGCTGAAGCTTTGCATACCTGACCTTTGAATCAAGCCGGATCTTTTGACACCAACCGCATTTTCGGGTCAGATCAGGTCACTGACCCATGAGGTCATAAGTGAACCTCTGCACGGTCTTCAGATGTCGCAACTTCGCAACGCCCTCACTGCCAGAGGAGATTTCACAGGGAAATGAACCTTGGAGGACCTAGTATCCATTAGGAGCATTCTTAGGTGTTGTTTTTATCCGCTGGGACGAAAAACATCATCTCACATTAGGAGTCTCACAACTTGTACATCTCGGATTTTCCTAAGGTCATTTTCGTTACCTCACCATTAGGTATAAGTCAATGGGGATAAACTGAAAACTTTTTCTGGCGCCGTAAACGATCTTCAACTATCTCAAGCACACTGAATCTTTCATGCACTCCTTGCAAGGTTCGATGCGTCACTTTTGCAATGTTGACCTTGCGCGACGTCATTTATGAAGTTATAAGGGTCATATAAGTTTGTCGTCAATAACTACCGATCGAATTGAGCTAGCGAGTCGGAGAAGCCATCAATGGACTCAGGAAGACCTGCCGAATCGAATGATATGCGACATGACCTCCTTCGACCAATTTCGTGACCTGGGGGCGCTGACCTGACCGTGACCCATGGTCAACACCCTCAGTTTACCTCACCCAAACAAAAAGTACATCATTCGACGCGCCTGAGAGAGGCGAACACGATGCTGGCAAAATCGCGGCTCTGCGGCCGTTTTTTGCGAAGTTATTCACCAAAAACGGAACCGTGCCTTGAGGCACTTGACCTGACCTCAGAGGTCACCGGTTGACCTAGAACCTTAAAATCGGGTATCGATCTCTGCGTCTTGTAACGGCGCACACGCTCGTTTTTCCGCGACGCGCTAGCTCAACCTGGGGCGCAACGGCGAGGGGGGTCGTACCCGCCCCCCGCCCCCTCGGCCGGCGCGTATGTAGAAAACCTATAGGTCCGGTCCGGCGAGGGCTAAACTGGCCTCTGATGGCCCAGACCGACCTCTAAAAGCCCGCACCGGCCTTTGATAGTCAATCAACCCAGTTGCAGTGGTCGCTGATATAAAACCTCTTAAAAACGTTATAGGTCTGGCTGAGCCTAGCTGGGCCGTTCATGCTGATTTTTATAGGTACAGGGTGACACAAAAAAAAAACGGTCATCACCAAAATTCGAATAACTTCGGAAGTTTTATTCAGATCATCACCAAACTTCGGCCACTTTAGGTCACACCTATGTAGCAGACATCCACCAAGTTGCAAGTCTTCAATACGAATACTTTTAGTACAGTGTGTGTTTTACGGACGCTCCACAATGTGCTCCAGGTGATCGCCCCGGCGCTGCAGGGCGTAGGCACACCTGCATCCGGCGGGCAAAGTTGTCGATAACCCGATAAGAATAACGTTTCAGGGGTAGCACACCCCCTGAGCACTGTCTCCAGAGGCCATTCCACTCTGTAAAGTGCACAGCCATCGGGTTATCGACAACTTTGCCCGCCGGATGCAAGTGTGCCTACGCCCTGCAGCGCCGTGGCGCTCACCTGGAGCACATTGTGGAGCGTGAGTAAAACACACACTGTACTAAAAGTTTTCGTAGTGAAGACTTAAAACTTGGTGGATGTATGCTACATAGGTGTGACCTTAAGTGGCCGAAGTTTGGTGATGATCTGAATAAAACTTCCGAAGTTATTCGAAATTTGGTGATGACCGTTTTTTTGTGTCACCCTGTATATTGAAAAGACTCGCTTTGCACGTTTCACGCTTGCTCGTAATGAAAAAGTTGCTGGATGTCTCTGGAATTTGCATGGGTGCCAACGGCTGCGGAGGACAGGGGAACGCGTCCATCAGTTTGAGTTTATGGACGGGAGTCTCCCTGAAATTTTAACCAATTTTGTTTTTGTTTTTGTCTCGATTTTTTTATCTCTGATCATGTTTACGAAAACAAAGTGGCCGAAAAACGAGGAAAAATCGGATTTTGGGGGTAGGTTAGGTTTTGGACCTCTGGGACCTTGGCCCCCCCCCACTTTCGAAAACGTTCCTACGCCTATGCTCTATGGCAATGACTCTTGTCAAGTTGCTCTTAGGACAATAAAAATTTATTTCATTGGCTTCCACTCGCCAAACCCGCTTTTCCTATAGCTCAATCAAGGGATGAATCACTGGGTGGTTCTTTCGACCCCTCCTCACCCTCCTGCAATTGAAGTTAGCCGTTGGCAAAGACACTTATTCGTGCAGGGGCTCATTTTCACTTGTCCTTTTAATGTAATCGGTGACTTAACCCGCGCCCTGGTGGGGTCTGTTTATAACGCGACCTGGTGGGGGGGGGGGCGATTTTTTGCCCCCCCCCCCCTCGTATCTCCGAAACTACTGGACGGATCCGCAAATTTCAAACGGCGTTCGAAAGGCCTGTCAAATTTGTCGAAGGAAACCAAATTTTATTGACCTCGGGGTCACCGATGACGTCACAGGTCAGGTCAAAGATGAAATGTTTCACCGTTCACGGGTCTTCTAGGGAATGCGCTATAACACCGAGGAAAACGCATTTTGTTGGGAATCAGCGATAGGGCGTCAGTTGCCTAGTAGATATGTTGCTGTTAGAGGTCACTGGTCATACCAGGTCAGGTCACAGGTCAGGTCACCAAAGGTCACCAGGGGTCACCACATGAACCCAACTTTACTAAGGTTGTGCGATGCATGTTTTATGGCCAGTTTTTCATTTCCAACTCAATGGTGTTGGTTATAAGACCATCAGGTACGGTTTAGGTCACTTTCTGGTGGAGGTCAGGTCAAGGTCAGGTCAAAAAAGGTCAAATTTCAAAGTTGATATTTTTGCATAGAATGGGTATTGATTCGATGCAGCTCGTCACGGGGAGTCTAATGGTGGTCTTTGTTTTGCGCTACGAGGTCTAGAATTGCTGAAAATTGAGTTTGAAAATTTGACGTCATCAATTTTGAACAGTTTTTTCGCTATAACTTGGCCAAAAAAAGAGGTATCGATCTCAAATTTGGTATGTAGATAGAAGGCGGTAGGAACTATCACATACATTCCGGTTTTTTCGAAATTCAAAAAACTTTTTGGATTTTTTGGCTATTATATTCAAAAAATCTATTTTTTTTTATTTTTGGGGGTCAAAATCCAAAAAATTCAAAAATCCGAGATAGCAGTTTTGTAGCCCTGTCCATTCTACAGCTTTCATGTCTGTATCATTTTTCTGTATTTGCAAAGCTATAGGCCTGACAGCTCTTCCCGCGAAACCCTTTTTTGGGTCGAAAACGGCAGAACATGACGTCACTCTGACGTCATTTCCGGCCAACCTATCATAGCCTTTGGAAAAATTTTTGGTCACAATGTGTAAAATTGATGTCTGGGAGGGTATTGAAAGTTTGGTGACGATCGGCGCAGTGGTTCTGGAGATATATCGAAAAGTCTGGAGGGGGGGGGGGCAAAAAATAGCCCCCCCCACCAGGTCGCGGGTTAAGCCAGCCGGCCAAATGAACAAAAATCCATACAAACCCAGGTGATGCCACGGGCCCACGGCCCTCATCCTTGTCAGCGTCCACTCCCTCGGCGGCGGCGGCGGCGGCCCGCCGTGCCGTGCGCCGCGGCATGTTACCTCTCGCCGCGCCAGGGGCCGCGGGGCGGGACGCTACCCCCCGCTGCGCCAGGCGACCCCCGGGCCTGGGCACCGCCGCGGCGGGCGACGGACGACAATAGAGCAAACAAAGGATGGGGCCGCCAGTCAGCCGGCGTAGTGAATGGGTAAATCCTTACTCGATAATACAGCAGGGACTGCTCCACGAACACGGGCAGGCCGTACGGCAGTAGACATTCGATGGAATAGGCGATTCGGGCGTAGGTCAGCCGGGCGTAGGTCACCCGGGCGTAGACATTCGATGGAGTAGGCGATTCGGGCGTAGGTCAGCCGGGCGTAGGTCAGCCGGGCGTAGACATTCGATGGAGTAGGCGATTCGGGCGTAGGTCAGCCGGGCGTAGGTCACCCGGGCGTAGACATTCGATGGAGTAGGCGATTCGGGCGTAGGTCAGCCGGGCGTAGGTCAGCCGGGCGTAGGTCAGCCGGGCGTAGACATTCGATGGAGTAGGCGATTCGGGCGTAGGTTAGCCGGGCGTAGGTCAGCCGGGCGTAGACATTCGATGGAGTAGGCTATTCGGGCGTAGGTCAGCCGGGCGTAGACATTCGATGGAGTAGGCGATTCGGGCGTAGGTCAGCCGGGCGTAGGTCACCCGGGCGTAGACATTCGATGGAATAGGCGATTCGGGCGTAGGTCACCCGGGCTGATCCCAGAATGAATGCTCCCCGGCCAGGGTTCATAATGTCCAGGGCACAATGTGCCCAGTGCTCGAATTGGCCAGTGCCTTGAATTGGCCAGTGTTCACATTGTCCAGGGATTACATGGTCCAAAAGTGGCCAACTGGCTGCAGCTGGGTAAATTCAAAGAGGCCAGGGTTCATAATGTCCAGGGCACGATGTGTCCAGTGTTCAAAATGGCCAGGGTTCATAATGTCCAGGGCACGATGTGTCCAGTGTTCGAAATGGCCAGGGTTCATAATGTCCAGGGCACGATGTGTCCAGTGTTCAAAATGGCCAGTGCCTTGAATGGGCCAGAGTTCATAGTGTCCAGGGATTACATAGTCAACCCAACCCAACCAAACCAAACCTAACCTAACCTAACCTAACCTAACCTAACCTAACCTAAGCTAACCTAAGGTAATGATGTTTGCCTACCAGGGATAAGGAAATAGTGTCTCGCATGAATAGATTGCAAGCAATAGTAAATCAAATATTTTTGGCCTAAATAATACGCACCCGAGCGGCCGGCCGGCCGGCCGTGCGGACGCTTTTGCGAGGCTTATATCTCAGCAACCACTTGACCGATTTACATGCGGTAAATTTTGTAGGGTAGATTCATTCCTTCTACCAACTATTGGACTATCCCCGATGCATGTGGGTGACCCCTTGTGCACGTGCCACGTGCAAAACGAAGAGGTGTCAGTTTTGTAATTGTTGCAATATCTCGATAACTACTTGGCCGATTGCGCTCAAAATTGGCATGTAGGCAGGCACCCACTAGGCAATGCATATCCATGTGCCAGAGTTGGGGTGCTGCTGCACGTGAGCACGTGCAGGGGTCGTTTCCAGATCTCGAGAACGGCTCGACCGATTGCGCTCAAATTTGGTACACAGTTAGGGACCGTTTAGTAAGGTGCCGTGCACAAGTCAGTTGGGACCCATTTTGCATGTGCGCACGTGCAGGGTGCCGCTTCCAGATCTCGAGAACGGCTGGGCCGATTGCCCTCAAATTTGGCAAGTCGCTAGAGACCGGTTAGTAGGGTGCAGTGCACAAGTCAGTTGGGGGTGCCCCTTCGAAATTTCGCACGTGCAAGGCTCACCCTCTCGCTCGCTCCGTTAGTCGCCCCAAAAGGCGTTATACTGGTATTTATTTTGACACTTGACGGTAAGACTGTTTGGGGTTTGATGGGAGAAGCCCCAATATGTGGTCTAGTAGGGTCATGAAGGGAATGAGCGGTGAGAGTAGAGGATTTCGTGAAAATTTTTGCACTGGGGAGTGGGGGCCGGCCCCGGGCGACGGCCGACGGGCCAGGGGTACCTACTGGTACGGGGGTTGGGTTGAGGTCTGGGGAAGCGTTTTGGTGTATATTTACCTAACGTCTAACGATCAGTGACAGTGTACACTGTCCCATAATTGCATTTCAGTTGGGGAAACTACGAGGCAAAGATCCAAAAATTGATCAGCCAATCCAAATCAGCGGCAGGAGTGGGCGGGGCGATGACCATATATAGTCATAAAATCAGAAAACTTCACCTTTTCCATGCATCCTAGCATTCAAATGAAAAAATAAGGTATTTTTCAAGTTTCTCAGTGCTTGAGCGAGGAACATATTAGAGCATATCTGAATAATGACCTTATTCCTCGTATTTAAAAAGGTTAAATAAAAACACTATAAAATCACTTTTTATTAATAGTTTCGAGCACAGCTCTTCATCAGAATATCAAGTAAAAAATGCCGCGATAAAAATCCAATCTTTGACTGCATAAGTCGTTGCAAAATTAATACCCGCCAGACATTTCCGCGCGCAAATTTTGAAATTTTGATTTTGGTGGGAGAAGTCATGACCACATATGGGCATGGAACCAATCTTTTGATTGCTTTTGGTACACTTTTGACTTCGAATGTATCGTTACGGTTGACAAAAGCCCCATGACTGTGATTTTTTTTTTGTTAAAACAGGCATAAAAATGTAGCAGGTATGCAAAAAGTGTTCCTCCAAACCAAGAAATTGCTACTTTGGTTTTGTGGATGGCAAAAAGACAGAGCCACTCTCCATCATGTAAAAGCTGTTTTGAGAAAATCACAATGTATGTTATTTTTGTATCATGAATCGCAAACCTACATACATATCTGGCCTTTTTTCTGAGGAAACCTTGGAGTGACCTTGCTACCATATGGCAAAAGGCGCGGTTACCGTAACGCAGTTTCAATGATGCGTATAAGGTCGTGATTTACGAAATGACTAAATGGCTGTAAATAAATGGCAGCGAAGTTCGATTAAATGGCTACTGACTAGAATGTCATGAAATGTGTCATCAAGTAGTAAATTTGTAAATGGAGAAAATGAACTTTTTGAACCCTTACGTTTCATTGTTAAAATGCAATTGTATTTATTATAAGGGTTTTGCCTGTTGCATCTGTTTTTGTATTCTTGACATTTAGAGATTAATTGTTATCAAATGTAGTGAAGGTAAAGAGCATATAGGCATCTGTTGTGGTGATAAGAATGCTACTAACTGCGAATGATAGCAAAATAAATGCTGTGTTCTTGCAAACCATTGTTGCAAACAGCATATCTGTTTACATTACATGTGACGACTAAAAAAGAAATGATTAGCCAGCTGAGAGGCGTATAATTCATTGTCGCCCATTAGCTTTGTATTGACGAATCCGCCGCTGCTACAGACTCTGGCGTCGTGGATTCGGCCTGCGCCTTCTTCGATCGAGATTCGAGACGGCTGTCAGAGGGTGCTGACGACTGACGGCTGCCATCGGAGCGCCTGGCTGCCCTGCACTGAGCACTCACAGCGCCTGGCTGCTCACCCTGTAAGCGGACAGAATGTTTTGAAGGTCGCTACTCGCTAGGAACATCGACTGCAGATCCTTTCTTACCCTGAAACGACAAATTAAAACTAATGAACACTGAGCAAGTAGTTCACAGACAGACTATGTGCCTATACCTACTCGTATAATTCATTGTCGCCCATTAGCTTTGCATTGACGAATCCGCCGCTGCCACAGACTCTGGCGTCGTGGATTCGGCCTGCGCCTTCTTCGATCGGGATTCGAGACGGCTGTCAGAGGGTGCTGACGACTGACGGCTGCCATCGGAGCGCCTGGCTGCCATCGGAGCGCCTGGCTGCCCTGCACCGAGCACTCACAGCGCCTGGCTGCTCACCCCACTGGCGTATCCAGACGTACGTTTTTTGGGGGGGGGGGGCAACTCATGCAAGTAGCCAAACATAGGGTACCCCCAAATCCTGTTTTCTCATCGGATTTAGGCCACTTATTTTCCGTCACAGGCCTGACACGATGAAAACTTTTTAACTAAAAAAAAAAGAAGCATAAAAATGGTAGCCCACCCGACCCATGCCCTTATATTACTTTGTAAACACTTCACATTGCTTTTGTCGACCAGTTAACCCACTCCGGGTCGGTGCTTGGCGCAAACTTTGCGGGCCGGGAGGTGTTTTAACACCCTCTGTCTAGAAAATATAACATGGCATTAAAGAAAACGACCTACCTTCGAAGTTTTCATTCAAAGCTGCTAAAAAGCTAAGTGAATAAGTTTCACAGTAGGAACAATGTTCTCTATGATTTTTCGAACCAGTAACTATTTTGCTAACTTTGCGACAGTTTTACCAAAACAATACAAAACGTACAGCGGCATTTTTGCGACAAACCGTAAATTTCTATCGTTTCTCTCAAACTAGTGAACGTAAAACGGTCGTAACAGCGCATTTTTTGTAATGTAAGCCTGTTCCGCTCGGCTTTGCACTGACTTGACATAAAGATACTCATTCGGCTGAGGGTGAGGGGAGATTCAGGCATGCCGCATAGGATTGTTAAGTTTGAAATCTCATGTTAAAGGGTGCGATGTTTCCTTTAAGTGCATGCAAAATGCATCACTTAATTCTGTATCAGAAATCAAGTAAGTGCACATGACCAACAAGGCATGGTTTCACTATTAACCTTCAAATAATTAAAATCGTTATTTTTCTTGATGGAGCAACACAAACGGATTTAACGCACACATAACTATTGTTTATATTTGTGTGGGTAAACGGCAGGTAGATCAGCGGGATCAGGAGCAGGATCAGTGACTCCGGCAGCCGGCAACATCAGTGGCGCAGGCAGCATCATCGGAGACCGGCGGGATCAGCGGCAGCCGGCAGCATCATCGGAGACCGGCGGGATCAGCGGCAGCCGGCAGCATCATCGGAGACCGGCGGGATCAGCGGCAGCCGGGAGCATCATTGGAGACCGGCGGGATCAGCGGCAGCCGGCAGCATCATCGGAGACCGGCGGGATCAGCGGCAGCCGGCAGCATCATCGGAGACCGGCGGGATCAGCGGCAGCCGGCAGCATCATCGGAGACCGGCGGGATCGGCGGCAGCCGGCAGCATCATCGGAGACCGGCGGGATCAGCGGCAGCCGGCAGCATCATCGGAGACCGGCGGGATCAGCGGCAGCCGGCAGCATCATCGGAGACCGGCGGGATCAGCGGCAGCCGGCAGCCGGCGAGATCAGCGGCGGGCGGCGGGAGCGGCAGCTGGCGAGATCAGCGGCAGCCGACAGTCAAGCCGGCGAGATCCGCAGGCGGCGAAGCGGTCCACCACCTGGCCAGTCGACGGTAGCCTGTCCAGGGGGGTGTCACTATATTGTTTCGCCATAGGTCCAGTATTGATGTCATTGGTTTCGATCCCGGTGACGTCAGTGCTGTGTACATCCGGGAACTTCCTGCATTTGTTTCTCATTAGAGGTGGCCATATTGCTTTGTCCCGTGACGACACATTTGCGTCATCGGGATCGAAACTGGCTGTAAACAAACCGCTCAGTGTCGCTACCTCCTATATATGGCCTTGAGCCTGTCCCTGTGGACTTGGAGGAGAACCAAGGCCTCCAGCCGATCTTCCGTCATCGTGGACCGTAGCGCAGTCAGCGTTCGCGTGACCTTTGAGAAGAGGCGCTCGGCCTCCGCAGTCGTCGCCGGCAGCACGACCACGACTGCGGTCGTGGTGGTTTTTTGGTGGTTTTCCTTTTAGACACCCAAGCCAAAACTCAATTCTGGGACACTGCTGCCCCATGGCGTTACACAGAAAGAAATAGCTTTTGAGACGAGTTAGCTGGTTATGTGCGGTATAAGCACTGCATATATCCTGACCTGTGAACCAAGTGTTAACTGGCACTCTAAGTCGTCTCTCACCATGTTCGAAGGGATCAGGAAGTGACAGCCACATGTCAATTGTCAATGCCATGTCAGGAATTCAATCCAATCATTAACGCAGATGATAAGGGACTTTTCTCTGAGCCAGACTGCTCCCCTCACCCCTACGTCGGTCTCGTATTTGACCTGCCCCAGTGTCCCATCAACTTTGCGAACGTTCCGGGCCCAGTTTTCCTTATCGGCCTCCCCAGGGCAAATTTACTTTACAGCAGACGTATACAAAAATAAAATACAATAACCTCTCATCTTCCGATTTCTTCTTTTTGAGAAAGAAGTTGAGACTGCCTCTTCTGTCTCTTCATTTTAAATTGCACTTGCCACAGATAGAAGACACCTGAGGCCCTTATACAATTTCGTTTCTTGAATGCGGGCCGGGCCAGGGGTCTAGCAGACGACATGCGCGCGCGATAAGCAAAGGTGTTTGAAAGTGAGGGGTGAAGACCACGGACATCCCCATATTAGCCAATCTACTCTCAGAAACAAAAGAAGTGTGACTCGTTGCTAGGTTACTACGTGATGAATAGGAATAAGGAATCTGAACAGCATTTACACTTATTGTGACAAGTAACAGTCTCGTCATGTTTGAAACAAATCATGCTTCCAGATCCCATGACGGCGTCCAAATTAAAGGATTTTTCAGAGGTATTGCGATGCGAATATATACATACTATGTTGGAAGGTGGGAAAGATAAATCGTTTTGCTAAGGGCTACGGTATGTAAATATTTTCGATCTATATGGTATTCACTTCTTTTTACCCGAAAACATGTGCGCCAGTGAGAAAATATTCATGGGTCACCTAACACCATATGATGTTTCATTCAAGTATTTTTGGGGGGGCCAAAAGCTATGTTGGCCCCCCTCTCAGGCTTTTGGGGGGGCCATGGCCCCCGTGGCCCCCCCCCTGGATCCGCCAGTGGCTCACCCTGTAAGCGGATAGAATGTTTTGAGGGTCGCTACTAGCTAGGAACATCGACGGATCCTTTCTTACCCTGAAACGACAAATTAAAACTATTGAAGACTGAGCAAGTAGGGGAGAGTGGGGTAAAGCGGCCACCCTAACGCTTCTCACGATGACAACGCTTGGTTTTTAAACTTGGAAAGATTCTTTCTATACCAATGTGATCCCTATTAAGTTGCCTTTTATTTCAATTGCGTTTTATTTCCAAAAGCGTTCACATATGAAAGATATTGACAAAACTTTAAACCTATGCATATTGGCCACTTTGCCCCATACCCTGGGGCAAAGCGGCCACCGGCGTCTTCTCAAGTCCCGATATGAGAAACAAAATAGTTGCCTTGTGTACGACTAGGGTATTTGATGGTGACAAGGTTAAGCGAGGATGGATGTTTACTTTATCATCTTCCACCTGTAGGTAAACAAAGAAAGGATTTTCATGAAAATAAACATTTAATTGCATTATTTGGTAACTCATGCAACTGAAAAGTGGCCAAGATGAATGCATGACGACACATTTGAGTATAAATAATGTTTTTTATCCAGATGGAAGCAACTTATGGCCAATTTGGGGGTGGCCACTTTGCCCCGGCCACTTTGCCCCGCGCATACCGTCCGAGACAAAAATATTCCAGCTTAGCTATTAGTGGGGTAAAAAACATTAAAATTGGTAGAATACATGTACGATAAACATGCAATGCATGGACAAGAACGCTTATAAAAATTCCAAACGGTTATGGAATAACATAACATTTAAAAATTGTAAACATAGTTGGTAACCTGGCAAGAAATGCTTTTCCGTGTTTCACAGAACAATGGTGATGGGCCTGAAACCCCGGTCTGGCTCATTCGAACGACCGTAAAGAGAAGTATAATTGGAAACCATAAATTGGAACTAACGCCAGCTATGAAGGGCTAAAACGATGGGTGGCCGCTTTGCCCCGGGTGGCCGCTTTGCCCCACTCTCCCCTAGTTCACAGACTATGTGCCTATACTCTATAATTCATTGTCGCCCATTAGCTTTGTATTGACGAATCCGCCGCTGCCACAGACTCTGGCGTCGTCGATTCGGATTTCGGCCTGCGCCTTCTTCGATCGAGATTCGAGACGGCTGTCAGAGGGTGCTGACGGCTGCTGCCATCGGAGCGCTTGGCTAGTGGCTGTCCTGCACTCACAGCGCCTGGCTACTCACCCTGAGGCTTGAACCCGACCAGTGATTCAGCCATGGTGAGAGCGACGGGGAGGAGACTGGAGAGAGACGGAACACCCGTCACTGCGGGGTGGGGCCGCTGGCGTCCGCTTGAACTGTGTGATGTTTCGGTAATGAAGTGTGTGAACTGTGAGTCCCGTGTGGTTGTTAAGTGTTGTGGTATCCGGCTTTTTTTGTGAAACGGTGTGTCATGGAAGAAATGATCTTGCTATATTTTGATATTTAGTTAATATTTTATATTTAGTATATTATTCATAGTTATTTGTATTTATATTTCAATATTTTCATTTTGATAAAGTTGATCGTCTGTGAAAGCAATGTGCGCCCACCAGTTTTCTCAGTAACTCAGCTAGTAATTCTCATGCTGTGTTCGAACACTTCAAAGAGTCGAGCTCAAAATAAAACAAACTATGGTACCCGCGAAGACCCCGTCGCCATCGATACGGTGAACTTTCGACTAAAATTAACGCGTTAATCGGGTGGTGGGTCTAAACTCATTGAGGTGTCAGCAACGAGCACTGCTCAGCGTGGCGCCCTAGAGCAAAGGCACCTTTTATCCCGCGTCCTTCTGGGGGAGGGGGTGTTTTAACACCCCCTTGTGTTTTTCGCGAATATCTCATCCTTGGCACTTCATATACATCATTTCTGCAAATGTGAAAATTTCAGATCCAGGTCACTTAGCCCTCGCCAGGCCAGGGCCTTTTTCATAACGCGGACGGCCAGGTGGGGGTGGGGGGAGTCACGACCCCCCTTGGCGATTGGCTCCTATGGCACTTAGAAATACCACCTTTAGAGTGTAGCTGGGCCCATATGAGATCTCGCCCCTGTACAAATTTGGTTGCTCTAGGTAAATATTTAGGTGTGTTTTTTTTTTGGGGGGGGGGGAGGTTAAATATAAAAATTTCGCTAAGACATGTCAAAAGTTTTTCGCTTATGTCTTTTGATCTAAAAGATGAGAGCAAAAACAAAAGTAGGTACCAGTGAACTCAGCACGTCCGTGCACATCGATTGGTATACTTTGTTACAAGCGTAAGTAAACTTTAAATCTTCCTAATCTTATGTGAACTTAACCCGCGCGGGGCTGGGGGGGGGGTAAATTTTACCCCCCCCCTCGCGAATTTTTGCGATATCTCAAAAACGGCGGCGCGCAGCGCCGCCAAACTTTCAGTACCTTTTCTTACATCAATTTGACACCTTCCCTGAAAATTTGAGCGAAATCCGTCGGAAAATTTTTGAGAAATTGACGTTTTAGTGACGTCATGTTCGCCATTTTCGCCTCAAAAACGGCAAAAGTTCAAACGCCGCTAACATCTTCATTTTTAAAGGAATCAAGACGTAACAAAAAAGGTTATACGTAATTTTACTTTGTCTATCAAATGGCTATCTCGGTTTTTTGAAAATTTTGGATTTTGGCCTAAATTTTTTCAAAAAACTGATTTTTTTGGGAAAATCATTATAAAATCCAAAATTTTGAGTCTATCGAAAAAACCGGAATATATGTCAGAGAAGTGGTCTATGTGCACCTACATACCAAATTTTAGAAGAATCGGTTCAAAAATGTGGGAGTTATTCAAAATTTTATGACGTCACGACACACATTTTTTTGAAAAATGACTTTTTTGGAAGTTCTAGACCTCGTACGGAAACAAAAATAGCACCATTCGATTCGCCGTGAAAAACTGCATCAGATAGACACCTTTTTAGGCCTTAACAACCAACTTCAAAATTTGACCTCACTTGACCTGACCTTGACCTGACCTCGACCTGAAATTCATCCAGAGGTGGTCCATATCACTTATTGAGTGTGCCTATTGAATTCTATGAGTAAAATGACCCATAAAACATGTGTCGCACATGCCCTTTTCTATATTTTGTTTTTTGGTGACCTGACCTAACCTGACCTGACCTTGACCTTGACCTCTGAATGATATTGTATGCAACTAATATTGTCTTGGTAGCCTAAGAACACGTTTTGGGCGATCAGTCTCAGTCCATGACTCCATTCTTCGGCAACTACGGTGCAAGGCCGATACTGTAGAAACTTGCAATTTGTACCCTTGACCTGACCTTGACCTTGACCTCAAACTTTAAATTAAGTACATGTTTTTAGTAGTTCGTGATGAGAGCTTTCGATTGGCGTTTGAATTTTCCAAATCGGACCATTAGTTCGGGAGATAACAGGGGGGGGGGGGGGTAAAATTTACCCCCCCCCCCAGCCCCGCGCGTTCGGCTGGAGACCCCAGCCCCGCGCGGGTTAAATTAACTAATAAGTTCAAGTTAACCAAATTGCATCGTATAGCGTATCATTCGATTCGGCTGATCACAAGGAACACGATGACACCATTTTTGCAGCTCTAGCCTCATTCTGTGCGAAGTTATTAGCAAAAACGTAGGTTGACCTCATTTGACCTCACATGACCTGACCTGACCTTGACTTAAGGTCAAAAATTTTCTGGTTGACCTTTCAAGGTCAATTGATCGTTCATTTGATGCGTATTGACAAGAGGAACACGATGCCGTTCGTGCAAGGTTTGGGCCAAAAGCTATTGCAGAAACTTTTTCCGAAAAAAGTATTTTGGCAGTTTTTGCTCCCATAGGCGAGACGGTTGACGGTAGGTCAAACCTGAGAGTATCACTCAGAAAGAGCGTTTTTAGGGCCATCATCAAATTATTTGCTTTTCTGCGGCGTTGTAGCTCTATTAGTTTCCGAGCTGTGCGTCGATTTGTTGAAAATGGTCGAAATTTGACCTGGAAATCGGTGAACTTTTGCCGTCAGTGACCTCTAGTGACCTGACCTTTGACCTGACCAAAAAAGTGACCGAAATAATTTCCTCCTTATATATAAATATATATATATATATATATATATATATATATATATATATATATATATATATATATATATATATATATATATATATATATATATGGCAATGCTCATTAAATGATAACGCAGCTTTTCCGTTTATAAGCTTACGTTTTATGGACTCTAGTGCTCTTATAGCTTTCTTATTGCTTTCAACATGTTCAAAAAGGATATTACCCAAGCTCATAATGGTTAACAAAAGTAACAATATATATATAGCGCTAGAGTAATAGTAACAATTACTCTATATAGCGCAAAAGTAACAATATATATATATAGCACTAGAGTCCATAAACCGTAAGCTTATAAACGGAAAAGCTGCGTTATCATTTAATGAGCATTGCCATAAGAATAATCTGCTTCCAGCTTACACTAATATATATATATATATATATATATATATATATATATATATATATATATATATATATATATATATATATATATATATATAATGTCACCATAAACGATTGCCGTTGAACCCTTCAATATGTATTCTTATGAAAGCATCAAATGATGACATCAAACGCTTTGCATGAGGGCTGTCAAAACGCAAAAAAAAACGTCCGTGGACCCAGTAACGTCCTTCACCCCCGCCCCCCCCCCCCCGCAAACGGAATAGGAAAACCATGGCTTCTCGCCAAGTTATGGAAACAGATGAGAACACGTGCAGCTCAACAGTTTGACATCCTTATGTACTACATAGTGGCATTGAAGTGGACCCCGACTTGGCGAGTGCCGTGTCGCTAGTTAATCACACCAGTCACAGGCGAAAGAGCCGTCGGAGCGAGATCCTCCAGAACACGCCTCGTGACACCAACGGAAGCAGTTTCCGCACTGAAGCCAAATCTCCCCGCTTCGACGACGCCCTCTCCACAAAGAATGCAAATATCCGCCAGCGGTTGCACCACAGCTGATGGTTTTGCTTGTTTTCGATCAGACTTGCTCTTTTTTTGCCTTCCCGCTTCGGGTGCTTCGTTCCTCCAACTGTCTTTTCACTGGAGAGGACGTCAGGATCATCGATCGCTGGGCCTTTGTTCGACGCTTGACTTCTCTTGGCGATGGGCGAGGAAGTCTTAAAATGTCCTCGGCAGTCACATCGGTTGTCGACGCGTTTGTCGACGTTCCGGCGGTCCCTGCCTCAGAGCCGGCGGCATGCGTCCCGGCGCCAGAGCCGACGGTTGACTGTGGGCCTCCCCTCGTCCACCCCCAGTCCACGGTCCGCAAGAACGTGTTTCACAGCGATGAAGTCTTCTGTGAATACTCCTGAATTCATTGGCACGATTCCAGCTCAACGGAATCCGTTGATCGGCTTGTCCACCGATGCCGTTTTCATGTACGCACGCCCGAAAAGTTCCCCGACTTCATACGGTGTGACACGCTGGCCAGGGTGGAGCCTCATCCACTGCAGCATTTATTCACGGTACCAGTTTTTCAGTGGCCAGAAAACAGAGACATCGAGCGGCTGCAGGCGGTGTGACGTGTGCTACTGCTGCGACCCGACTTTGTCAAAACCCCATAATGGAGTTTAAACCAATCTTTGACAATGCTGTCTATTGGCAGGTCATGTACAGAGACATTGACCCGCGCCCCGCTGGGCTATTACGCCATACGCGCCCTGCTGGGGGGGAGGGCAGGTTCTGCCCCCCCCCTGTCTAGCTTCCGAACCGATGGTCGTAGAAAGACAGGGAAAACGGCAATCGAAAGCACTCAACAAGGCGGATCTTAAGAGCCCAAATTTTTTTTTGCTTAGCCCGGCAAGCGGTGGGCCTACCAGCCACCTTCCGCGCGGTGGGGGGGGGGGCATTTTTTTGCCCCCCCCCCCGTATCTCCGAAACTACTGGACGGATCCGGAAAATTCAAACGGCGTTCGATAGCCCTGTCAAATTTGTCAAGGGAAACAAAATTTCATTGACCTCGGGGTCACCGATGAAGTCACAGGTCAGGTCAAAGATAAAATGTTTCACCGTTCACGGGGCTTCTAGGGAAAGCGCTATAACGCCGAGTAAAACGCATTTTGTCGAAAATCAGCGATGAGGCGTCAGTTGTCTAGTACATATGTTGCTATTAGAAGTCACCGGTCATACCACGTCAGGTCACAGGTCAGGTCACCAAAGGTCACCACGGGTCACCACATGAGCCCAACTTACTAAGGTTATGCGATGCATGTTTTATGGCCAGTTTTTCATTTCCAAGTCAATGGTGTTGGTTATAAGACCATCAGGTACGGTTTAGGTCACTTTCTGGTGGAGGTCAGGTCAAGGTCAGGTCAAAAAAGGTCAAATTTCAAAGTTGATATTTTTGCGTAAAATGGGTATCGATTCGATGCAACTCGTCACGGGGAGTCTAATGGTGGTCTTTGTTTTGTGTTACGAGCAGGGGTGAAAAATTGTATCGTTTTGTCGTTGTCGACGACAACCGAGAAGACGATCTTATGGCGACCACGCGTGACGCGCAGCGCCTGAACTGATTAAGACCTCCCGCTTAGTGCGGTTAGAAGCACGCAATCCATTCGTCTTTGCCCACCCAACCCAATCGCCTCTGCCCACGCAAATCATTCTCTGCCCCTCACCCAGCAAATCGACTCGCAGTTCTAGGCTCCGCTACCCCGCTACGCGGCGGCATCCCAGTGGAAAATTTCCTGGGAGCTACAGACATATCCCAACCCCCCGTAGCTATTTAGTATATACTGCGTCGTTCGACCATCGTTCGGACGGCCGACCGGCGACCCTCATAAAGGCAACCAATGGCATACCAAGTGGTCGCCGTGGTTGTCCACTGGCAACACGTGTCTGGCAAATCTAGTACCTTCCAGCGGGCCCCTGCCCGCACCCTTCAGCGCCGCCCCCGGCCGGCGGTCAGTTAGCGTCCCCTCCAATCCGCCGGGGCTCCTTTTGTGACGTCAAACCCACCCCCGGCGGCCCCTGGGGGTAGGTCCGCAGTGGGACCGCGCCAGTGCCGGTAATATTTTGATGCGGGGAGGGCACGCCATGTCATGTCCACGGGGATATGGTGTCTCGGGACATCCGAGGTCGAGGAATAAGGATCGTTGGACGTTTGAGCCTGACGGCTGAGCGCCCTGCGCTATCAAGAAGGAAACGAATAAGAATATATTCGCACGCAGGGTCCGTGGCGTCTGCACGACTTAACCCGCGCCCTGCTGGGGGGGTGTTTGAACACCCCCCCTTGTAGTTTTTCGCGAATATCTCAAAAACGGCGGCGCGGAGCGCCGCCGTTTTTGGTATACCTTATCATACATCAATTCTACACATGTTGTAAAAATTTCAGACCAAGGTCATTCAAGGTCAGGTCACCAGGTCACTTGAAGTGACCTCACCTCATAAAAAGTTCCAATGTCTGCCATAGCTACACCGAGTGACCGATCGCTTTGAAACTTTCAGCGATTGCTAAGAGCAATAGCATATACAAAGTGTATATCTCAGAATTTTGATATCGATGACCTAAGGTCAGGTCAATTTTGCGACCGCCCCATTATAAGTCAATGGGAGAAAATTGAAACGCGCTTCTTTTGGACGAAAGACATTATAAATACTCCCAAACACTGAATTACAAGTGGTTTAGACACACTGAACATGAAAATGGTGTCCGTGACCCCTATTTATGCCCTGAGGTCATCTTAGGTCACGAATGGTATCTAACAGTTTTTCGCAAATAACTTTTGATAGAGGCATGCTAGAGCGATGAAAACGCCTTAGATGTGTTCAGCTCGACGATACGGATCGACTGATATGCAACATGACCCTTTCCGGTCAGGTCATGACCTTGACCTGAGGTCAAATTTTCAAGTTGACCTTTCAAGGTCAAATTATAGTTCATTCGATGCGTCTTGACGAGAGGAACACGATGCCGGTAAAAGTAAGCTCGTACAAGGCTTGGGTCAAAAGTTATTGCAGAAACACTGTTTCCGAAAAAATCGGCTATTTTTGCAGTTTTTGCCCCCTGCAGGCAAAACCGTTGACGTTAGGTCAAATCTGAGAGAATTACTCAGAAAGGGCGTTAATAGGGCTATCGAATGCGCTTTTCCGCGGCGCTGTAGCTCTATTGGTTGCCGAGTTATGCGTTGGCTTCTTGGAAATTTTCGACATTCGACCTGGAAATCGGCGAAATTTTGCCTTCAATGACCTCTGGTGACCTGACCTTTGACCTGACCAAAAAATTGACCGAAGTGATTTCCTCATTATTTTTGACGCTCTTTCGAACGCCGCCTTCCGCGTATCGCTACGTGGCCCAGGAGCCGAGTTAGAAGGGGGGGTGTTCAAACACCCCCCCCCCCCCCAGCAGGGCGTGGAAATCCAGGACCCCCAGCCGGGCGCGGGTTAAGTGCATATACAACCGGTTGAGCACGTTTTGTTGAAAGGTGAGCGGAAGTCGACCAGTGGCACCGTTGAAGAGTCACGGAAAAGGCCAAAAGGGCTATCGAATCTTTTACGCGGCGCTGTAGCTCTATAATTGGTTCCCGAGTTGTGTGCCGGTATTTCGCAAAAGAAAAGTTGAAATAGGTAATATTTTTTCATTTATTGGCATCTGGTGACCTGACCTTTGACTTGACCAAAAAACGAATGACATTTTTCGTCCTTATTTTGGACGTTCTTTCGAATGCCGTTTACTGCTTGCCACTACTTGACCCAGGATCAGAGTTAAAAGAGCGGGGTGTTAGACCCTCTCCTTCCCCCAGCAGGGCGTGGAAATCGAGGACCCTCAGCGGGGCGCGGGATAGACATCTTAAGTCGACAACCAAATAAGCCCGTTTTCCTTCGGACGACAACCACCGAAACACTTTTTTCAGCCCTGGTTACGAGGTCTAGAATTGCGAAGTCTAGAATTGTTACGAGGTCTAGAATTACGAGGTAAAAATTGAGTTTGAAAATTTGACGTCATCCATTTTGAACAGTTTTTTCGCTATAACTTGGCCAAAAAACGAGGTATCGATCTCAAATTTGGTATGTAGATAGAAGGCGGTAGGGACTATCACATATATTCCGTTTTTTTCGAAATTAAAAAAACTTTAAGGATTTTTTGGCTGTTATATTCAAAAAAATCTTTTTTGATTTTTGGGGGTCAAAATAAAAAAAAATCGAAAAACCGAAATAGCAGTTGTGTAGCCCTTTTGATTCCACACCTTTCATGTCGGAAACATTTTTCTTTATCTCTAAAGCTGTAGGCCTGACAGCTCTTCCCGCGAAACCTTTTTTTGGGTCAAAAATGGCAAAAATGACGTCACTCTGACGTCATTAGCGGCCAACCTATCATGGCCTTCGGAATTTTTTTTTGTCACCATGTGCGCTAGCTGCTCCCGGGAGGGTACTGAAAGTTTGGTGACGATCGGCACAGCGGTTCTCGAGATATATTGAAAAACTAAAGGGGGCAAAAAATGCCCCCCCCCCACCGCCTGGAAGGTTAAGTAGGTCAGAGGTCAGGTCAAGGTCAGGTCAAGGGTACAAAATGCAAGTTTCTACAGTATCGGCCTTGCACCGTAGTTGCCGAAGAATGGAGTCATGGACTGAGACTGATTGCCCAAAACGTGTTCTTAGGCTACCAAGACAATATTCGTTGCATACAATATCATTCAGAGGTCAAGGTCAAGGTCAGGTCAGGTCAGGTCACCAAAAACAAAATGCAGAAAAGGGCACGTGCGACAAATGTTTTATGGGTCATTTTACTCATAGAATTCAATAAGCACACTCAATAATTGATATGGACCACCTCTGGATGAATTTCAGGTCGAGGTCAGGTCAAGGTGAGGTTAAGTGAGGTCAAATTTTGAATTTTTTTGTTCAGGCCTAAAAACAAGGTTTTGGAGTCGGAGTCGGAGTCGGAGTCGGAGTCGCCCGGAGTCGTGGCAAGCAGCCAGGAGTCGGAGTCGGAGTCGGAGTCGGTCAAGCTGCCTCGACTCCGACTGCGGAAAATAACTAGAATCTGTGATATCACTTTTCAGCTTTTTTTACCAGTTGCCCGCGGTAGAATTCGCTTCCGGCGATGAAAATTGCACTCATCTTGTTTTTGTTCTAAATGACAAAAATTGGATCTAACAAGTTTCAAGTTATATCATAATTTAGAAGTCGTATTTTGCATGCCTGTTATAACTTCCACTATCTGAAGTATTTGACCGTTGACGAGTCAAAGACTAAATGACAACTGTATTTCTATTTTCTTCGTTTAAGTTCCGAAAAGTATCAACACATAGGAATGACCGACATGATGGCAATGCTCGTGTTCGTGATACGGCCGCCTCTCGCGCTTCTCGGCGGGTTTCCTCGCTGACCGCTGACCTCTTGTGGATTCAGCTGCGTCCACGTGGGAGAAATGGTGACTGCAAGTGAAGGAAACCGGAGAGTAGGAGCGTTCTCCCAGTGCACGTAGACCTAGCACGTGGCGTCATATCACGCAAAATTTTGGCGGCCGCCATTGCCATTCGTATCAGACCCGGAGTCGGAGTCGGAGTCGGAGTCGGAGTCGGTCAGGAGCCCGGAGTCGGAGTCGGAGTCGGAGTCGGAACAGCGCTACCACGACTCCGAAACCCTGCCTAAAAAGGTGTCTATCTGATGCAGTTTTTCACGGCGAATCGAATGGTGCTATTTTTGTTTCCGTACGAGGTCTAGAACTTCCAAAAAAATCATTTTTCAAAATTTATGTGTGTCGTGACGTCATAAAATTTTGAATAACTCCCACATTCTTTAACCGATGCTTCTAAAAATTGGTATGTAGGTGCACATACACCACTTCTGACATATTTTCCGGTTTTTTCGATACACTCAAAATTTTGGATTTTATAATTATTTTCCCAAAAAAAGTCAGTTTTAAAAAAATAGGCCAAAATCCATGATTTAAAAAAAAACCGAGATAGCTATTTGATAGACAAAGTAGAATCACGTATAACCTTTTTTGTTACGTCTTGATTCCTTTAAAAATGAAGATGGTAGCGGCGTTTGAAATTTTGCCGTTTTTGAGGCGAAAATGGCAAACATGGCGTCACTAAAACGTCAATTTCTCAACAAAAAATTCGACGGATTTCGCTCAAATTTTCAGGAAACGTGTCAAATTGATGTATGATAAGGTACTGAAAGTTTGACGTCGCTGGCGTAACTATGTTTAGAAGTTATTGGCGAAAAATGGGAGGGGGCAGATTCTGCCCCCCCGCGGGGCGCGGGTTAAACGACCGAATGAACACCTCTTTAGCGCATCTGTCTTTGTCTTCAGGCTTCAATTCGTTAAATTTTCCTCCAAATCTCTTATCAGAAATCTCTCACAATTTTGCCAGTTCTTTCGGTATCTGACTGACTTCTACACATGAGTATTGCTATTTCCACCAATTCCACCACGTCAGGTATATTGTAAGAGGTTTGCCACACATTCCCCAAAGCATCAAAAGATTTGTTTGGAGGCACTTCTGGTACCACGGCTATAGCTATTGACAGTGTCTGCCAGCTCAAGGAAGGAAAATCCACAAACCTTACCATCCGTAAAGTCGTTTTCATGCTTCTGCAAAAGAGGGTTCGAGTGCGGATCGTTTTTCAGTTGCAATAGTTCCATTTTGAATTTGCTTATCGCACTTGCATCGTCCCAAATGTTGTATGTGTCTGCTTGACTTGCTTTGCTTATGCGAACGCCAAGCCCAAACGTATGCATCAAGACAAGACCGGTTGGAATGTAGTTCAGGTCAGCCAAAACACTCAATTGGTTACGACGGACAACATCCACTTCAGGCTTCATTGCCAAAATGTTTTCAATAGTCATAACTAGTGCTCCGAACTGATTGATGACTGACTATTGATTCCACCGAGAACTCTATAAAGCGAGTTTTAATTTGTCGTTTCAGGGTAAGAAATGATTCGTCAATGTTCCTAGCGACCCTCAAAGCTTTAGTAGATTGATCCGCATCTACTATAGTGTGAACTGTGAAGGCTGTCAAGAAACTCGCGCGCCCATTTCATACTTTCTTTTTGAGAGCATCCTGGAACAGTTTCTCCACTTTATGGGCCCGGTCTATAAGGTGAACGAAAGCATGATTGTCAAAGCGATCCTTCCACCTCACTGCCACGCCGGAATCGGGCCCTGCATGAACAGCCTCCTTGTCAATACTCAGAGACATACACGTAGTACGCAATTTCTGAGGACGTTTGTATAATTGCATGCAGATTGATATCAATCTCGTACATGCAGATTCCGGACCCTTTCAAATCGCCTCAAAATTGGCGTGTAGACCAAACTGGACAGGCTGATCACGAATCCGAAGTCCGTTCCGAGGCACATATGAAACTTTTCCCGTAATTGACGAATTACGGATCGGCATGCAGCTTCCGGACCCTTTCAAATCGCCTCAAAATCGGCATGTAGACCAAACAGGACACGCTGATCACGAATCCGAAGTCCGTTCCGCGGCACATATGAAACTTTTCCCGTAATTGAATTACGGATCTGCATGCAGATTCCGGACCCTTTCAAATCGCCTCAAAATCGGCATGTAGACCAAACAGGACACGCTGATCACGAATCTGAAGTCCGTTCCGCGGCACATATGAAACTTTTCCCGTAATTGACGAATTACGGATCTGCATGCAGATTCCGGACCCTTTCAAATCGCCTCAAAATCGGCATGTAGACCAAACAGGACACGCTGATCACGAATCCGAAGTCCGTTCCGCGGCACATATGAAACTTTTCCCGTAACTGACGAATTACGGATCTGCATGCAGATTCCGGACCCTTTCAAATCGCCTCAAAATCAGCATGTAGACCAAACAGGACACGCTGATCACGAATCTGAAGTCCGTTCCGCGGCACATATGAAACTTTTCCCGTAATTGACAAATTACTGATCTGCATGCAGATTCCGGACCCTTTCAAAACGCCTCAAAATCAGCATGTAGACCAAACAGGACACGCTGATCACGAATCCGAAGTCCGTTCCGCGGCACATATGAAACTTTTCCCGTAATTGACGAATTACGGATCTGCATGCAGATTCCGGACCCTTTCAAATCGCCTCAAAATCAGCATGTAGACCAAACAGGACACGCTGATCACGAATCTGAAGTCCGTTCCGCGGCACATATGAAACTTTTCCCGTAATTGACGAATTACGGATCTGCATGCAGATTCCGGACCCTTTCAAATCGCCTCAAAATCGGCATGTAGACCAAACAGGACACGCTGATCACGAATCCGAAGTCCGTTCCGCGGCACATATGAAACTTTTCCCGTAATTGACGAATTACGGATCGGCATGCAGATTCCGGACCCTTTCAAATCGCCTCAAAATCAGCATGTAGACCAAACAGGACACGCTGATCACGAATCTGAAGTCCGTTCCGCGGCACATATGAAACTTTTCCCGTAATTGACGAATTACGGATCGGCATGCAGATTCCGGACCCTTTCAAATCGCCTCAAAATCGGCATGTAGACCAAACAGGACACGCTGATCACGAATCCGAAGTCCGTTCCGCGGCACATATGAAACTTTTCCCGTAATTGACGAATTACGGATCTGCATGCAGATTCCGGACCCATTCAAATCGCCTCAAAATCGGCATGTAGACCAAACAGGAC
Source organism: Amphibalanus amphitrite (assembly GCF_019059575.1). Lineage (NCBI taxonomy): Eukaryota > Metazoa > Arthropoda > Thecostraca > Balanomorpha > Balanidae > Amphibalanus > Amphibalanus amphitrite. The sequence goes on along the minus strand of NW_024882593.1, from coordinate 182,496 downwards.
ACGCTGATCACGAATCTGAAGTCCGTTCCGCGGCACATATGAAACTTTTCCCGTAATTGACAAATTACGGATCTGCATGCAGATTCCGGACCCTTTCAAATCGCCTCAAAATCGGCATGTAGACCAAACAGGACACGCTGATCACGAATCTGAAATCCGTTCCGCGGCACATATGAAAGTTTTCCCGTAATTGACGAATTACGGATCTGCATGCAGATTCCGGACCCTTTCAAAACGCCTCAAAATCGGCATGTAGACCAAACAGGGCACGCTGATCACGACTCCGAAGTCCGTTCCGCGGCACATATGAAACTTTTCCCGGAATTTCAGGTTCAGGTTTTACGGTGGGTTCAGGGTCAGGCACAACAAGCTTTGCTTAGTGCGGACTCTGATCAGGTAAGCTCACCTCTGGTCACCTCTGGTCAGGTAAGGTGACCTGACCTTAGGTGACCTGGATCAAAATTTTCACACAATGTGCGGAAATGTTGGGGGAACAGGTATGCAAAATTTGGCGGCGCTGTGCGCCGCCGTTTTCCAGCTATCGCGGAAAAATCTCAGGGGGGCTCATATGTGCCCCCCACCCCGGCAGTGCGAGGGTTAAAATCCACTCTAAGCTCTCCACACCCGTGTTCGGCTGCACTCGCATTGTGTAAGGCGTCCTACAACACCAGCATGGGGTAGCGGCTACCACTGCAGCACAGGTCCTCGGCAGGCTCAGTCCACGCGTGTATTGGTCGGTGCAGGTCCCGGTCTCGCGACATAATCCTCAACAGGCCGGATCGTCCGGGCCGCCCGCGACACACTGCGGCACAGTGTAACTCCCATCGCTCGCACTACGAAACAGTCTGAACTCCCATCGCTCGCACTACGACACAGTCTAGCTACCGGTGCACCAGACTACACCGCAGCACAGCAACACCCAGTGTTCGGTTGCACTGCAGGGTGGCAGTTGCGCCGCCAGGCCAGAGTGTCTTGTTGGCAGTTGCGCCGCCAGGCGGCAGAGTGTCTTGCTGCTGCAGCGCCGGCTCAGAAAACACCAGGCAGGCGAGTCGCTTATCCTGCAAATGGATCAGCATGTAAACATTCAAGTGCTGGTATGGTTCGAATGATCTGGGGGAGGTAACTGGTGGTGCATTCCGCGCGCGATAGATCGACAAAAAAATCATAAATTTTACACACGAACCCCTCCGATTTCGACGAAATTTTGCACGTGCGGTTCTTTTGGGCCCTGAAAACGATGGTGACAATATTGGACCTGTTAACTTCATGGATTCCGAAATATAGTTTCAAAAATGTATAAATTTAACAAGAAACCCATTAGGTCTAAGTCCCCTACCTTCATAGGGTTTAAGTAATTATTTTAAACGTTATTATGATGTTAAACACAACTGAGTAGAGTAAAAATTGCCTATCTCGAAAATTCAAAAATATGTTTTGTTATTTTGAATACGTCATCAATTTTTGAAGTTTAATTTTATTATGGTTGCCATAAAAAGTGTTTTACTTTTTTGACGTGCCTATGTTAACCCGCCATTTGCTGGGGGGGGGGGGGGGCGTTAGACGCCCCCACTTTTTTTGGCGCGCTATAACTCCGGTTTGGTGCGGCGCAGCCGCACCAAACTTTGGGTACATGTTGGAAATTTATCTGGCTGTCTTGTGTCTAAATTTGGGCGATTTTTTTATGATGCGCAAATTTACACAGGGTAACATACGCGCCGATTCCATATTCACCAAACACTTCCAGCTACAATGTCGTTACAAATTTTATGCAGATGCGGTGGTAGGCTGTGCCGCCTGACACCTGTGCTCTGCGGGTCAGTCTAACACTTCGCTCGTCGACAACATCTCAGCCGTACCGCTTATTCATTCTCTCCATTCCCTCCATTCTCGAAGCACGATGAATACGCATAAGCGTTGTCAATAAGATAGCAATGGTTCAGTTAGTAAAAGCTACAGGCAAACAATCGCTAAATATCCACTAAACACCCATATGTTTTCAATGATCCCTATCGTGCCTCACCTCGGGGGCATAGTGTCGACAGGTATGTGTTTATATCCAGGCCGACGTCTGTCTCCACTGTCAGAGGCGCGAATCGGCTCCTCCTCACTTTTTCCTGTTCGAAGCCAAGAGCCACGGGTCGCTGAAGCCAGTTCTGAGGATAAGAGAAGAATACATACATGTTAATGAAGTCATAACATGCGATAACAATATTCAATTTCAACTGTCAGACAAATCAGTAAGCAATGCAGCATGATCTCCCGAGTGCTACTTGCAGTTTTAGCACATTGCCACCATAGAATATATAACAATATTCAATTTCAACTGTCAGACAAATCAGTAAGCAATGCAGCATGATCTCCCGAGTGCTACTTGCAGTTTTAGCACATTGCCACCATAGAATATATGAAAAGTTAACTTATACTATTTGTATAACAGCTCATACAGTTCGTGGATGAAAAATCGAATCGAATGTACAGAGCGGATCGAATAAAATATGGATCGGTTGGTCGTCTTACCGACCAAACAACCCATATTTTATTTGAGCAGCTCTGTACATTCGACTCGATTTTTTTTATCCGGTACGACTCCCTGACGAAGAAATGTAAAATACAATTCGCAAGCTCCGACATCATTTAGTCTTGTGGAGTAAGTTCAAATCATTTCTCATTGATGTGAGGTTATGTGAAGCTGAACTATTATTACCTGTGAGCCGTTGATTGCATCGCCAATCACGACCCTCATGTCTTGGTCGTTGAAGGGCATGGTGACTGCACCGGTCGCTGCGATTTCTGCATAGAAACACACACGTGTTCCGCATGAGTATGTGTCTTGCTGAGGAGGTATGCAGGCGGGGTTGACGAGTCGCCACCTGCTCCACCAGCCGCAGCGTTCGGGCTTACGTGGACCCGAGTGGAGCTTGATTGCAGTCTCCACCAGCCTCTGCACGTGCTGGACCGTTGCAGCATCGGCGTTGCCGTGCATGCCGTCAAGATGGACAATCACTTGGTGTTGGAAGGACACCACGAATAGTGCCCAGTGATTTCCATGTCGATGATATGGCATCAGCCACACTTTCGCCTTGTGGGCGTTCGCGTCCTGCAGGCATAGTCGGATGGTTTTTGTCGCTCGGCCCGCGCCCATAGCTGTCAGCCAGTGGGCAGTGAAACTGGCCGCGCCACCACATGACCGAGAGGCCGCAGACAAGCAGAAGCAGTCGATGACGTCATCTGTCAGCCATGTTCTTGGCTTGAGGCAGCGCCTCATTTCATCCTCAGTTGACATGACATGTGTGCTTTCATCAGCGGTCTGTGATGCTGTGAGACTTGGTTTCTGTTCAGTTGGAGCCGCATCATCGGCCTCGTGGGCTGTAGACGTTGTGGCTCCGCTATCCACCACGATGTTGATGAGGTCATGGTCCTCGTTTTCGCTGTCCATAAACACGTCCGTCGGTGGACGTTCACGGGCATACCAGGTAGGTCTTTTTGAGCAGTCTCGTTTCTTCCACGTCTCTTCTTGTGTCTCTGAGGCTTGAAGTGGCTGCTCCTTCTCTCCCTGCTTCCTCTTCTTTCCTCTTGGAGCAGGTTTGGGAGGGATGCTGTCAGTTTTCATGCGGCTTGCCGTGTCCTTCATGATCATTCTCGCCAGGTCACCGGGGTGCAGTCGGGTACGGCCACGTAGGATCTGCTTCTTCAGCACGCGCATGTAGCTTTCAACAGCTGCATTTGTAGTCACCGCCGTCGTGATCAGCAGCTGACTCCACAATGGTGCCAGTGGCATGAGGGTGGACAGCATGTACTCCACCACACCCGGATTGAAGTATGCATTCTTCACCTCCTCTCCGGCTCCATGTTCCAGAGGTGCATGCTCCTTCACTTGCTGAAAATGCCTTCCATACGCGGTTCCTGTACGGTATGTGCTGTTCGGTTCAGGCATACTATGGTCGAATTGTCGCACCGCCGCGATGGCAGTCTGAGGCTGGGTTTCGCCGGGGTTAACCGTGTTTGGTTTCAATATAATCTCGCCATCACTTGTGGCCGTTCCCCTTTATTAACCCGCGCGGCGCTGGGTCTCCAGCCGAACGCGCGGCGCTGGGGGAGGGGGTAATATTTACCCCCCCCCCCTGCTAACTCAAAAACTTATGGCCGTAGAAGCAAACGGAAGGCGGCAATCGAAAGCTCACAATGAGAAGGTGCTGATGCGTGCTTAACATTTGCTTTAAAAGGTCAAATGTAAGGGCAAGGTCACATTTAAGGTCAAATCATGATTTTTGCTTCGGCGGTCCATGTTTTCTATCCAAAAGCTTCCAAGTAAGCAGTTTCAACAGATATTGCCCCAGAAAGTCCACTCCACTACAATTGAAGTGAAACTAAGAATTCAGATAAGGTGAAAGTCAAGGTCAAACGAGGTCAAATTTTCATAATTTTAATTTTCACCAAAAAGGATCTATCCGATGCAGAATTTTACGGGAAACATTTTGGTGTAATTTTTACTCTCCTAAGTTGTGTGGTTTTTCCATAAAATAAAAAAAGCAAGGTCAAAAAATCAAATTTTCAAAATTTTGGATTTTCACCAAAAAGGGTCTATCGGATGCATAATTTTACGGGGAACATTTTGGTGTCATTTGTATTCCCCCAAGTTGTATAGTTTTTCCAAAAATCAAATTTCAAACTTTTTGTGAGTGACATTCACTTAGTTTTTGGACGATCCCAAAGCCATTTTTTGACCGATTGACTTGAAATTTGGAATGTGTATAGTCCACACCTACTTCTCACACATATGGTTGTTTTTTTTTCTCGAAAATTTTGAAAATTCTGGATTTAATATGTAATCTCCCGAAAAATTTGGTTTTTCCAAATTTTGGGGGTCAAAAACTCAAAATTTTGAAAAATCGAGACAGCCATTTTGTAGTCGTTGACATTTTGCATCTTTTGACGTTTACAAGCTTGAAATCGCTTCAAAACTGAACGCGTAGAAGCTGCTTGAATATCGGGCTGATTTTGGACGAAAATCGCGTGTAGTGACGTCAAAAAACCGTGATTTTTTTTCGAAAAATTTTCCGTCAGATTTCGCTAAAATTTTCACACAATGTGAAAAATTGTTTTAAAAAAGGTACTGAAAGTTTCGTGACGATGTCATACGCCGTCTTTGAGTAATTGGCAAAACCCGTGAGCGGGGGGGGATATTTATCCCCCCAGCGCCGCGCGGGTTAACCCTCGCCATACCAGTGAGGGGGGGGGGTGGTGCCACCCTTCCAGACGGTTTTTCCAGGATTGCTGGAGAACGCGTAGGGATAGAAAGCTGAAATTTTGGATATGCTACTTTTCATCCAAGCCGGACCTTTCAGTGTCAGAAAAAAAATCATATGTGCCGCGGAACGGACTTCGGATTCGTGATCAGCGTGTCCTGTTTGGTCTACATGCCGATTTTGAGGCGTCTTGAAAGGGTCCGGAATCTGCATGCAGATCCGTAATTCGTCAATTACGGGAAAAGTTTCATATGTGCCGCGGAACGGACTTCGGATTCGTGATCAGCGTGTCCTGTTTGGTCTACATGCCGATTTTGAGGCGATTTGAAAGGGTCCGGAATCTGCATGCAGATCCGTAATTCGTCAATTACGGGAAAAGTTTCATATGTGCCGCGGAACGGACTTCGGATTCGTGATCAGCGTGTCCTGTTTGGTCTACATGCCGATTTTGAGGCGATTTGAAAGGGTCCGGAATCTGCATGCAGATCCGTAATTCGTCAATTACGGGAAAAGTTTCATATGTGCCGCGGAACGGACTTCGGATTCGTGATCAGCGTGTCCTGTTTGGTCTACATGCTGATTTTGAGGCGTTTTGAAAGGGTCCGGAATCTGCATGCAGATCCGTAATTCGTCAATTACGGGAAAAGTTTCATGTGTGCCGCGGAACGGACTTCGGATTCGTTATCAGCGTGTCCTGTTTGGTCTACATGCCGATTTTGAGGCGATTTGAAAGAGTCCGGAATCTGCATGCAGATCCGTAATTCGTCAATTACGGGAAAAGTTTCATATGTGCCGCGGAACGGACTTCGGATTCGTGATCAGCGTGTCCTGTTTGGTCTACATGCCGATTTTGAGGCGTCTTGAAAGGGTCCGGAATCTGCATGTAGATCCGTAATTTGTTAATTACGGGAAAGGTTTCATATGTGCCGCGGAACGGACTTCGGATTCGTGATCAGCGTGTCCTGTTTGGTCTACATGCCGATTTTGAGGCGATTTGAAAGGGTCCGGAATCTGCATGCAGATCCGTAATTTGTCAATTACGGGAAAGGTTTTATATGTGCCGCGGAACGGACTTCAGATTCGTGATCAGCGTGTCCTGTTTGGTCTACATGCCGATTTTGAGGCGATTTGAAAGGGTCCGGAATCTGCATGCAGATCCGTAATTCGTCAATTACGGGAAAAGTTTCATATGTGCCGCGGAACGGACTTCGGATTCGTGATCAGCGTGTCCTGTTTGGTCTACATGCCGATTTTGAGGCGATTTGAAAGGGTCCGGAATCTGCATGCCGATCCGTAATTCGTCAATTACGGGAAAAGTTTCATATGTGCCTCGGAACGGACTTCGGATTCGTGATCAGCCTGTCCTGTTTGGTCTACATGCCAATTTTGAGGCGATTTGAAAGGGTCCGGAATCTGCATGTACGAGATTGATATCAATCTGCATGCAATTATACAAACGTTTTCTGAGGAGGGATTTTCATAACTTTGTCGCTCAACGAACGAACGATATGCTCCAAACATCCTACGGCATCTGATTCATGGGAAATGCTTTGCCCCCTCTCATCCTGAGTAGCTCGATTTCGAATCACATCAACCGAAAGGTTTGTTACAACCATCCTCACTGAAGCAGGACTGATGTCAAGGTACCGCATATTTATCACTTGACGCGTCACTTTTCCCGAACTGCCTTTATCTGCACTTACATGGAAATGTCTTGGGCGTCCGGTGGTGGGACATGGCAACAAAATATACGATCTGAATCGATCGAGAAAGAAGTTGTATATAACATCTATGAAACTTGCCGCCGTTTTGCGGTGTATATTACGCTTAATAGTCGCATATTGTGGAGCTAGCTTAAGATACGGAAACAGTTCAGTCATATCTGATTGAAAGTCAGCACATGAATGCCCCCTCTGGTTCTGGTACGCAATCAATAGCACGTCACTAGTTAGAGTCCGATTTAGTTCGTCGAAACTGGCCCATCGCTTGGCAGACTCTTGCCCTAGCGTCATTTTTTCTACAGACTCCTTATGAACCAAACTTCCCTCGTGCTTAAGGCACAGTTTCCTGCCGTCAGAAGTAAGTGACACGCCGGAACAGTAACCACGAACACCATTGGACTCCTCCTTCAACAAAAGCCAAGAGAATGATTCATTCAAAGTCATTTTTGTCAGCCTTCCTTTCTCGTTCTCTGCAACTTTACGTTCCCAAGCTTCCACTTGGGAGGAATAACAGGTTCCTGGTTTTCTTCTCGGGCATTTGCATCAGTCGCCAGTGATGGGTTAAAAAAATGAACTATTTTCTTAGAAGCTGCAATACTCTGTTTCGCATAGCCAACGAAGATTTTTCAATGAGGTATGAAACATAATGTTTGCTGTTGAGTGATGTATAGACAAATAGATATATATTGAGTAGGAAAAACATACAGCACATGGGTGGACGCGTTTCGTCAGACTTTTTCAACACCTGAATATCGACAAAACAATACGAACACACAAGAACAAAGCTAGCAAGCACAGTTTCATACCTGTTGATATATCGCGTGTACATATTATGAGAATGTGCCTAAATGCAAATACACTTCCAATACTGCGCGTCAGTTAAATGGCAAAGAAAGAGAGAATACATATATAAGACAATTCATGTTGACAGTATCTGTTTTTCTATTTAACATTTATTTTATAATCTGAGTACAATATACGGCCGCAGATTTTGCCCATTTTATAAACCCAACCCGTGTATTGATCGTTTCGTTCGTTGCAATGTATGCCGCTTCCGTCGCCTCCCCTTGCTTTTGCACTTCGCTATCACTTTCGCCCCTCCCCAATTCGGTAAATGATTCGTTGAGTGAGCATGAAGCACGAATGCACTGTGTTCCATGTCGTTTCTTACATCTCTCCTATGTTCCTTTAATCTTTTGTCCACAGTAAACCTGTTTCACCTATATATGACTTTTCACAATGCCCACAGGGTACCTGATATACAACGCTAAGATCTACATTCTTACTTATTTTCTTTTGCGTGATCTCTCCTATTTTTCTGCCAGAAGTCAATGCGACTTTGACGCCTGTCGTTTCAAGTTCTTTCGCGATGTTTTCGGCTGCTTTTGAGTTCGGTAATGACAGGGCTGCGGAGTCGATGGAATTTCGGCGACTCCGACTCCGACTCCGACTCCGACTCCGGCTTTCAAAAACCAGCTCCGACTCCGACTCCGACTCCGGGCAGAAATGTCGACTCCGACCGACTCCAACTCCCGACTCCGACTCCGCAGACCTAGCAGGGCTGCGGAGTCGACAGATTTTCGGTGACTCCGACTCCGACTCCGGCTCGGGTTTCTAAAATCGACTCCGACTCCGACTCCGACTCCGGTCACAACTGTCTACTCCGACCGACTCCGACTCCGACTCCGACTCCGCAGCCCTGGGTAATGAAATATATCTTATGTCGTTCTTTCGTTTCGCTTCAGCTTTTGCTCTGTTTCGAATGTTCAACGCTTTTTTCTTGAGACGAATGAGATAGCCTTTGGGATATTTAAGCTTCATGAAACTGGAAAAGATGTGCTCAATTTCTTCAGCAAGATACTCCTCACTACAAATACGAAAAGCCCTTAAGAAAAAGCCCAATACCACCCCACTTTTCACTCTATCACTATGACCGGAAAAGAAATGAACATAATCTTCCCGGTTTGTAGGCTTACGATATACTTTGAATTTTGCACGACTATCGCTTCGGACTACTTCCGTATCTAAGAAAGCAATGGAACCTCCCTTTTCTGTTTCCACAGTAAACTGAATCTTCGGGTCGACTGCGTTGAGTTCGTTGACTTTGGCGTTCAAATCGATCGTTTTTGGTACTACTACCAGCACGTCATCGACGTATCGTACCCACAGAACATTGTCCCCCATAATATTTTGGTACCTGTTTTGTTCCAGCCATTCCAAATACAGGCACGCTGCTACTGGACTCAAGGGTGAACCCATTGCCAGCCCGCTGTGTTGGCTGTAATCATCCGACTCAAATACAAAACCCCCAAATTTCATGCACATTGACACAAGGTTTTAAAGTAGTCAGACTTTGCGAGCGGCAACTGGTTCGCATCGATCTTATCAACTACATCTTTGATCACTTTTAGGGCGTCGTCTACGGGTACATTCGTGAACAGTGATTTTACATCAAGACTAGCCATGTACTTATCTGTGAAGTCGAAGTCTTTAAGTCGTTCAATTAAGTCGTTGCTGTTCCGAAGGTGTGCATCACTGATCAGAGGTCAAAAAAACTTCCTACTCGCTTACATTGTAGGCGACAGAAGCTGACAGGCACCAGAGACATTTGGTGACAAAGTCACGAAAATGGTGAACGCACTGCATCGCATTTGTTGACGGCGTTTTCGCACACTGCTAGCGAACAGACTAACCAGCCAATCCGCGGCGAGAATAACCCTGAGCGAACCAATCGGATGCTGGTGACACGAGGGGACAACGCTGAGCTAACGCCCCAGCCGCCAGGGAGCCTTCACTGTGGATTTTGTAGGCCCCAGGAGCCAACGCATCAAAGATTTTGAGCGGGCCTTTTCGGCGCACGTCTATGAGAGGTATACCGTGATCATGAACACGTAGAAAAACAGGAGTGGACTCTCGCGAGTAGCGCTCAGTGCTTGTCCAATTTTCAAACAAGTTTGAATGCTTTCAAGAAAGGGACTGGCGCCGTGATGAAAGCTGAGTTGTTGTATTGTGGTTATGATTTTTTTTCTGTTTTAAGCAAGGCAGGACATAACACTGGAAGTAAGGAATCTTGGGTTGTCTAGTTTTGCTGGTTTAGGTACTTGTAAGTTGGATATAACAACGCTAGCCCGGTGGGCATCAAAAGCAAGGCTGTATGGATTTGTTGCCTGATTTTGAAACACTTGCCAAAGTTGTCAATGAATAGATGTTTTTACTGTTAATATGGACACAATTTTTATTTTGATTCTAATTTGTTGAGCCCTAGAAGAGCACAAATTTCAATTTTCATGAGCTGGTAAAAGTATACCAGTCCAAGGACTCCGAAAAAATGTAGGTTGGTATGTAGGTTGTAAGCTGGGAGGTTGTAGGCTGGTAGATTTTCTGCTTTGTGTTGGTATGTTGTAGGTAGGTTGTAGGTTAGTAGTTATGTGAGTTTGGTTCAGGCTTGATTGTTTTTCCTTCATTCCGACTTCTACTCTTTTACTCTTGCCTTAAGTGTTTAAGAAGTCTGAATGAAAGAAAAACATCATTACCTAACCTAATCTTTCTTTCTACCCTACCACCTATTACCTACCAGCCTACAGCCTATCTACCTTCTACCTTATACCTTATACCTGTACCTACAAGTTACAACTTCCTTCCTTAAACCTGCCAACCGACAAGCTCCGAAGCATACAGCCCACCTACCTAGCACCTACACCTATTTTATTTTGACTTATTGTATATTAGTACCAAAAATATAATGATTAGAATTTTGGTTTAACAATATTAGTGGCCTTGATGTGGAAAAGGGACCTTTTGCAACATGTTGCATAGGTAGGTATACCTATTGTATTATACATAGGCACCTATTATTTGTTATGTCATAACAGGTGTGAAATCCCACCATATAGAACACAAATTTAAATGTATTATGGAAAAATGTAAAATAGAATGTCAGCAATTCTTAAATGCATCTGCACAAGATTAGTTACACATGCATTCAGTGTCCCAAAGTTGAGTTTTGGCTGGGGTGTCAGAGGGGGATATTATCCACCAAAAAGGGGTAGAGGGTGGAAACTGCTGGTTAGATTAGATACAAAAAGAGTGAGAAAAGATCAATAGCATTCATTTTTATCCATGAGTATCTATGATCATAAACCAACTCCAAGTATCCACACAACTCAGTCCACCACACCTGTCCACTTGTCCAAGTCCACCACACCTGAACTGCCTTTTGAGGTAACAAGGTGTTCTTGGCTGAGAGTGGTTAATTGCTCTTAGAAATTGGTGGTGAGAGTGGCAAATGAATCTCAGTATTTCCCACCCAAATCAACAAATTTTGGGACACTGTAATAATACACTATCCAGGTTTAGGGCCACACTAACATTGGCGACACTAACATTAACATTGGCCTGATGAATCCTAAGATTTTTCCAATTTTACCACCCTAGTGCAACACTTATCCGGCCTCCGGAGGCAGGGGACACAAAGGGGGTCGAAAAATTTTGTAGGTGACACAAAATAAGTTTTTTTGACCTCTGACTGATGGCACCCAGACTATTCGATAAGGGCTTTGCCAGTACTTTTGCGAGTCGATGTGGCGCGCTGCCGATTCCTGACGTAATGGGCCGTAGTGGGATGCCGTCCTTGTGGAGTTTTGGAAGTCCACGCATCTTTGGAGTTTCCGGTGATTCTTCTAAAAGATGCAATAGCTGTTTTCCTTTTTCCGATTTTCGTAGAAGTTTTCTTGCCTCCTGGTTGAATTTCTTACTTGCCTTTTCGACAAATCCGTGTGGTCTTTTCTTGTATGTGTCATTGTCATTCAGCAGCTCTTTCATTTTACTTACATAGTCAGCCTTACCATCCATACTGGCTACCCAGGGGTAGCCAGTAACAGTTGGTAGCATTAGGCCAAATGGGCGCTCAAAAACTACTACCCCATAGGGTTTCCATGTTAAATCGACCTTTTTCAAGCGAGCCCCATACGTAAGCTAATTGATAAAGTGCCAATATTATTGTGGGGAAAGGTAGCCTCAAGCCTCCTCTACAACCTTTCTATCTAGCGTTTTTCGATGCGGAGGGCATAACAGGTCCAAAAAGCATTGGGCGCTGCCCGAGGTACCAAAAGCCCCTCCATGAGAGCACAAGTTCCTGCGCATGCGCACATTGCCTCAACCCTGTACAAGCGTAAATTAGTGATACTGCTCACGGACTCGCTCAGCCAATCAGCATCCACGATTACATTCATAGATGTCGCTAGCATCACGTAAATCCTGCTTGCGAACACATTTAAAGAATGAAACAGCTGCGCCATTTCCGCCTTCCATGGATTCCTTCCATTTTAGTATCAACTATACGCTTTTCAACTAACTTTAAACTAAGTTTTAAACTATGGTTAGTATGTTATTTCTGGTACATATAATTTAAAAATAACTGCTTTATGAATTTGGCTTTACTCTTCAGAATGGAATACTCTATTTTTTCGATAAACAAAAAATATATCACCTACCCTGTAACTTGTCCAGGTAAAATGGGCGCTTTCCGCGTCGTTGGTGTACCCGTTGTTCTATATACCCTGTAATAACCACTCCCCCACCTTTGTCCGCAGGTGTGATCACTATAGTCGGATCGTTGGCAAGACTTTGGAGTGCCTTCATGTATCGTCTGGGTATCTTGTCTGGTTCATTGTCCGATAAGGCTTTGCAGCACAGCAGTATTCCTTGGATAAATCCCTTTTCTATATCATCCTCATGATTCTTGTAATTTCGCTGGACGTGGTCCATGTAGTTGCTCTTATCTCTTCCGGAGTCGAATTTCATGCCAAGTGCTAATGCTTCTTTCTCATCGTCATTTAGATGTCGTGAAGAAAGATTTGTCAAAATGTCCGTGTTACCTGCTTCACCCCAAGGGCTGTTCATGCACAGCGTGTGTAACTTTCGTTTCAGGTTCATCTGTTGGCGTTCGTTGAAATCGTTCAGCTTCGTTCGTAAGGTTGCTGGTAGCGGTACTCCAATGACTTCGTCCTTCAGTTCATGTATCTTATTTCGTAACTCGGTACAAGCCTCTTCTAGATAACAACGAGCTGATTCGCCAAAAGGGTGATTTTTACTTTTGTTCTTAACCCGCGCCCTGCTGGGGGGGGGGTGTTTGAACACCCCCCCTTGTGGTTTTTCGCGAATATCTCAAAAACGGCGGCGCGGAGCGCCGCCGTTTTTGGTACACCTTATCATACATCAATTCTACACATGTTGTGAAAATTTCAGACCAAGGTCATTCAAGGTCAGGTCACCAGGTCACTTGAAGTGACCTCACCTCATAAAAAGTTTCAATGTCTGTCATAGCTACACCGAGTGACCGATCGCTTTGAAACTTTCAGCGATTGCTAAGAGCAATAGCATGTACAAAATGTATATCTCAGAATTTTGATATCGATGACCTAAGGTCAGGTCAATTTTGCGACCTCCCCATTATAAGTCAATGGGAGAAAATTGAAATGCGCCCCTTTTGGACGAAAGACATTATAAACACTCCCAAACACTGAATTACAAGTGGTTTAGACACACTGAACATGAAAATGGTGTCCGTGACCCCTGTTTATGCCCTGAGGTCATCTTAGGTCACGAATGGTATCTAACAGTTTTTCGCAAATAACTTTTGATAGAGGCATGCTAGAGCGATGAAAACGCCTTAGATGTGTTCAGCTCGACGATACGGATCGACTGATATGCAACATGACCCTTTCCGGTCAGGTCATGACCTTGACCTGAGGTCAAATTTTCAAGTTGACCTTTCAAGGTCAAGTTATAGTTCATTCGATGCGTCTTGACGAGAGGAACACGATGCCGGTAAAAGTAAGCTCGTACAAGGCTTGGGTCAAAAGTTATTGCAGAAAAACTGTTTCCGAAAAAATCGGCTATTTTTGCAGTTTTTGCCCCCTGCAGGCAAAACCGTTGACGGTAGGTCAAATCTGAGAGAATTACTCAGAAAGGGCGTTAATAGGGCTATCGAATGCGCTTTTCCGCGGCGCTGTAGCTCTATTGGTTCCCGAGTTATGCGTTGGCTTCTTGGAAATTTTCGACATTCGACCTGGAAATCGGCGAAATTTTGCCTTCAATGACCTCTGGTGACCTGACCTTTGACCTGACCAAAAAATTGACTGAAGTGATTTCCTCATTATTTTTGACGCTCTTTCGAACGCCGCCTTCCGCGTATCGCTACGTGGCCCAGGAGCCGAGTTAGAAGGGGGGGTGTTCAAACACCCCCCCCCCCCAGCAGGGCGTGGAAATCCAGGACCCCCAGCAGGGCGCGGGTTAAGATATTGTGGAGCAGATTTAGGTAATACTTGTTCCAATAAGCACTCACGTTCCAATAAACACTCACGTCTGAAATTCTTACGTGAGTGTTTATTGGAACAAGTATTACCTAAATCTGCTCCACAATATCTTAAGAACAAATACGCCCCTGGAATACCCCTTAGCAGCCACGCTTTACGACTTTCTAACAGGTCCCGATATTCCCGATTTTATGGTCATTGACCTGACCTGGAAGGTCAACCGATGACCTAGGACCTTAAAATTGGGTATCATTGGCTTCCTCTCGTGACGGGCAACACGCTCGTTATTTCCGCGAAGCTCTAGCTTCATCAAGGGCCAAACGCGAGGGGGGTCGTACCCCCCCCCCCTTTGTGCCGTCGAAGGACTCAAAATGGCCTGTGCCGGCGAGGGTAAAAGGTAGCTGAACAACAGATTCAATGCATCACCAGCGGACTGTGAGTGAATGCAGTTAGGAATGTTTTGGTCACACACACACAATACAATGCCATCGATCCAACCTGCGGTCGTCCATTGCTTGTCCGTACGTGCTTACTGCAGCAGCAGGTCTACACCATCAAGGGCGCACGCCATTACAAATGGGAACGAGACCAGTGGGCGGCGCGGCGCTGAATAAGGACAGTAGTCCATGGCAGTAATGATGCTTCACCCAATTGGAATGGTGCGACGCAACTGACGGACCCCGCCGGCCGTTCGGGTCCCACAGAACAGACCGATACGTGACGCACCCACGGTCCAGTCGCCAGCGACAACGCGACACCGACGGGTGGAGGCCTTCATCCGCCGCACAAGGAGTCCTCAGTTTAGTGCCAAAGCTCTCACCACCAAACGAACAAAGCAGAACAGCTGTCAGGCCGACTAAGAATGCTGCGCTGCGCGAGATCTCACCTCTGAAGTTACTCTGAGGTCACTCGGTCGTGGTGGCGATTCCGGCCGCTGTACCATGCAGGCTCGGTTGGACGGGCTGCTGTCGCTGGTGGTGCCCGCGGCCGGCGCTGACGGCGGCCGCCGACCCGCCGAGCGGCGCCTGCTGCAGCTCGGCGAGCTGGTGCTGCGCGCCATGTGCCTGGCGCTGTGCGCGCTGTTCTGCTGGCAGGCGGTGCGCCGGTTCCGCCAGCAGCAGGTGCACACCGCCGTGCTGGTGATGGAGACGGGCGTGCCCAACATCACCATCTGTCCGGCCGAGGGCGTGTCCGAGGCACAGCCAGGCGCGCACGGGCGCTGGGCCGTCGGCAACATCACCCAGGAGCAGTACGTCCGGCAGGCGGACCGGCCGCTGGCCAGCGTGCTGGCCCGCTGTTTCGCCGGGTCGCCCACCTGCTGCCTGCCGGAGTGTCCACCGGACGGGCAACGGCTCGGCCGCTGGCATGAGGTACTGGTGCCGGGACCGACGCGGCCACTGCTCTGCCACCGGCTGCAGCTCAACGACACCGACGCGACACTGGTCCACCGCAACGGCGGACTCTCGATGGACTTTTTCGCTCCGTCGTTCGGGCCGCGGTCGGGCGGCCTGTTCGAGGTACTGCCGCACGCCCTGGAGCGGCCGGTGCTGCTGTACGGTGTGGGGCCGCGCAGCGCCTCCGTCACCGCCGCGCTGGACGACGGCAAGCCGCAGCATGTGGCGCTCCGTGTCAGCACGGAGGTGATGCGCAGCGTGTCCCGCCGCCAGAGGCCGTGCCGCCACCAGCACAGCTACAGCCAGCAGAGCTGCCGGATCTCCTGCTGGCACGCGG
The DNA here is from genome assembly GCF_019059575.1 of Amphibalanus amphitrite. Taxonomy (NCBI): domain Eukaryota; kingdom Metazoa; phylum Arthropoda; class Thecostraca; order Balanomorpha; family Balanidae; genus Amphibalanus; species Amphibalanus amphitrite. Next base: position 166,482 of record NW_024882593.1, on the reverse strand, counting down.
CGGCCGCCGCCGCCGTCGGCTGCCGCGCGCTGGGCTTCGACCCGGTACCCGGTGTACCGCTGTGCGCCAACGCCTCCTCGCTGTCAGAGCTGTACGGGGCACTGTACGCGCGCAGCTGGCCGGCGACCGAGGCCAACTGTCCGTGTCCGCCCGCCTGCCACGTGGTCAAACACCACGGCGGCGAGGAGCGACGCTACTACCCGGCGGCGCCCCACCCGACCGTCACCGTGGTGCTCAGCCAGTGGACCACTGTGATGAAGGAGCAGCTGTCCACCACGGCGCAGCAGCTGGCCTCGGAGCTGGGCGGCCTGCTCGGCCTGCTGCTGGGCGTTTCCGCCTGGACGCTGGCCGCGCTGCTCTGGCGCCTGGTGAGCGCGCTGTGCGGGCCGTGCCTCGCGCCCCGGGCCGCCGCCAGCTGCGCCCGCCCACCTCCGCACTGGACGCACAGCAAGACAGTCATCACCGTCACCTGATATGGCAGGACCAAGAGTCCGCGAATGCATCCTTGTTTTTTTTTTTTTACGGAAACTCTTATTCCTGTACGTAGCACTTCGCCGACTCCCCGCGCCGGGCACAGCCGCGTGGGTAATAATGATGCACACGCCTAAGAAACAGACGCTGTTATCTATGGCCCCACAGCCGGATTTCGACTCACGAATGTGCATTACCTTAATTCAAATCACAGTAACGATTCTCCCGCGCTGGACGACGCCAAGCCGCAGCATGTGGCGCTCCGTGTAGGTATCTGATCTCGCTCGGTAGAGGTATCTGATCATGTTAGCGTAAGATGAATAGTATTCATGGCCTTTGAATACAGACAGCAGACATACCAATTTCTCCGGGCTCGCATAACAACAGCGAACGACGAGCTGGTAACATTTGAGCCGGTACATATGAGAAAAAGAAGCGCAATAAATAGAGCATGCAATCGCTGACAACAATATAGATCGATGTGGACGACAATTGTTCAGTGCAGGGGTCGGCAACCTACGGACCGCGACCATCTGACGTCTGCCCCGCGGCTGGTATCAACAACTAACCCGCGCCGGGCCGGTTGGAGGTCCCCCCCCTGAGGTTTTTTGCAGATATCTAAAAAACGGCGCCAGTTCAAGCATCTTTCTGCACATGTGAAAATTTCAGACCTATGTCATTCAGTCATGTCACTTTGAGTGACCTCACCTCATAGAAAGGTTCAATGTCTGTCATAGCTACACCGAGTGGCCGATTGCTGTGAAACTTTCATCGATTGATCAAACCAACAGTAAGTACAAAACGTATCTCTCAGAATTTTGATATCGGCGACCTAAGGCCATGTCAATTTTGCGACCTTCTGATTATAAGTCAATGGGAGAAAATTGAAATGCGTCTATTCTGGACCAACGCCATTCTAAACACTTCCAAACACCTCATGACAAGTCAACATGACATACTGAATTGGAAGATGGCACCCGTGACGGGCGGTGACCCCTCCTTATACCCCTAAGGCCATCTCAGGTCACAAATGGGGAAATGGGGTTAAACAGTTTTTCGCTTATATGATTCAAAATTTCATGGCAGTCGGGCAAATAGGTCCTAAGATACAGATCCAAACCCCAGTCACCACGAATACCGCACATTACTTCAGCGGTGACCTGTACAACCTCCAACTGACTTGTGCACGGCACCCGTCTCTACCGGTCTCTGGCGATTTGCCAAATGTGAGTCCAATCGGCCCAGCCGTTCTCGAGATCTGGAAGCGGCACCCCGCACGTGCGCACGTGCCAACGTGGTCCCAACTGACTTTTGCACGGCACCTTACTAACCAGTCCCTAACCGTGTACCAACTTTGAGCGCAATCAGTCCAACCGTTCGTGAGATCTGGAAGCCACCCCCGCACGCGCACACGTGCAGCAGCACCCCAACCGTGTGACACGAGAATGCATTGTCTAGTATTTAGGTGCCTAACCTACCTACATCACAAGTGTCAGCGTAACCGGCCTAATAGTTACCGATATATTGCAATTGTTACAAAACTGACACTCCAACCTTTTGCACGTGGCACATGCATAAGGGGTCACCCACACGAATTGGAAATCGTCCAATGCTTGGTAGAAGGAATGAAGCTACCCTACAAAAATTACCGCAAGTGGATTGGTGCAGTGGTTGCGGAGATATAAGCCTGGCAAAAGAGTCTGGTAACAAATTACACTAGACTTGCTGCAATGTGGAGGACGGAGGTGATCGGCCGCGAAAGAGGGACCTTTGAATTTCGAGGCGAGATCGCTAACCATTAGGCCACGCAACCATTGGACCGTTTTTTGTCACGTTTTTTCACGTTTTTTTTTGTCGACAGAATTGTTTGTCACGTTGCCATGGTGACGATACCGTGCGGCGCCGATGCGTCAAGCTTGCGGCGTTCGCATCCTGCCGCATCGCGCCGTACCGCAACCGTACCGGATGAAAAACGCACTCGTGTGGGGCGGCCCCACAGGGGAGCACTGCCGCTTCAACCCTATTGGCCGTAGTGTCTAACGGTGGCGGCCATATTGCGCAGACCAGGAACCGGCTGCCGCCTGTGTTGAGGAATAGGGAATTCGGGACCTCGATTTACGTTTGCGGCCGCCGCATCCGTTACGTTCAAGTTACGTAGATACGGAACCCGGCATCTTACGCAGAATTGAGTGGGGAACACGATCGTATCTTCAGAATTCCTCAAATTCACTCGCCGGACCTATATTTGCCCCGGCCGAGGGGTTGATTGAACCCACCTCGCTAATGTGCCGCTAATTTAACTAGAATTAAGCGGTAAAGTGGGTGCCAGGGTGCCAGACGGTTACGAGGGCGCCGTGAGACCGTGCAAAGGGCACTATTCTCCTAGAAGGGCGCCGAGTGATTGAAAACGCTATGTGGTCCAGGGGCGCTGAGAGGCCAGAAGGGCGCCGAACAGTCGAGGGATGCACGGTGGACAGAGACATAAGGGCGCGAGACGGTCAGGAGGGCGCCGTTAGACAATGAGAAGGGCGCAGTGCTGTCAAAAGAGCGCCATTCTCCCAGAAGGGCGCCGAGTGATTAAAAACGCTATATTATCCAGGAACCTGAGGCGGTCAGGACGCCGTTAGAGCATGCGAAGGGCGCCGTGCTCTCGAAAGGGTGCTTGTGTCATAAGACCTGTGGGTGCTTTTTCACCATTGCAGTGCATCGGCCCCCACAAAGAGATATAAAATTACACCCCTGGATATTGCTATTTCGATCAAGGACCTTCGTCGGAATAAATAACAAAAGAGTTTTTGGTCATTTGTTATCAATTGCGACGAAGATCTGTGATCGAAATATCAATATCAATATTTTTTTTTGATTATTTAGTATACTCTACGATAAAAGATCAAATGATATTAAAACTTATTATAATAATGTTCCTCGCTCAAGCGCTCAACAACATTACTTATATAAAATCAAAACGTCCGTATGTATGTATGTATGTATGTATGTAGGGGAGACCCGGGAGGTATGGGCCGGTTTTGTGAAAACGCAATTTTCTTCCAGTGGGCAGTGGCTAGACCCGGTTTTTCACTCTTAGCACGTGAAATTGCCTCTCGGCTGCAAAGTGTGCCTGATATTAGGCATCTGGGATCAACTATTTTGTCTCGAGATAACTTTCAATAAATGATGTGCTTTTTCGATTCATCAAAATACACCGGGAGGTATGGGCCGGTGCCATGTTTCATATTCTTTTCTCGACAATGAGAACAATACTCGTAGCTGCCAGCTGGTATCTACCTTGATCTCTCTTAGAGCCCAGCAACCGCATAAGCGGCCAACAGCTTACTTCATTGAGGTCGCTTGGGCACATATGTATTTTGGTAAACTCTATCATTCACCATGAAATAAAATAAATAATATTTTTCTGTTCGAATGAAATTTGAAGTTAAATTTTCAACCTTGCGCGACAAAAATAAAACTTATTGAAGATGACACTCAATGAAAGCATCTTTTTATTGATTTAGGATCAGCGGGGGTGGGTGGCCCGAACCTCCCGGTTAGGACGCCAGAATTTGCATAGCATCTCAGCCCATACTCTTGCAAGAAAGCTTCAAATTGTCTATCCAGTCTTAATTTGCATGCTTTAAACTTTATGTTAGCATTGGTCTGACATCATAAAACGAGCCTGTTTCAAATTTATCACGAATTTTCTGTATGTACAGTATTTTACTCGAAGAGGGCAAAAACGCTTTATCACCGCTCATCGCCAAAGAAGACTGAGGAGGATTTTGAAAATCACATGGGTTGTATAACGGAATGGCTGCTACCAGTTTACACGGTCAAATGTGTAAAAATACGCAACACTTCTTCAAAACTGCGATGGCCCATACCTCCAGGGGGCCCATACCTCCCGGGTCTCCCCTATGTATGTGACGCGTCAGTCACGCTTGGCGGGCTATTGATCCGGAACTGCGAGCTACGGGGGTGAAATTTTGAACGTAAGTCGGACGCGTGCATCTGTTTGTCGTATCAACTTTTCGAGGGGTGCGTGCAGCGGTGTGCACGTGGCGGGCGCATCTTTGCGGGATTTTGGGCCGCGGCCGTCGCCGATCAGAGAGCACGCGCATTAGCCTCAGTTTCTTCGCTTGATTAACTGAGCGAAATCAGAGCCGGCAGGTCGTTGACCTTTGGCAATGAATACCGGAACAGAGCACCGCCGGCCAAGAGAAGACACCAAATTTATTCTAGCCATAACTCGGCCGCTACTGGGCCGATTTTAAAGAAAATTAATTTATTACGCTGCGTGTAATGCTGTCCCTCTAGTTACTCTTATAAAAATCAAAATGTCCGTATGTAACGCGTCAGTCACGCTTGGCGGGCTATTGCTCCGGAACGGTGCGGGCTACGTGGGTGAAATTTTCGACGTAAGTCGGACGCGTGCATCTGTTTGTCGTATCAACTTTTCGAGGGGGTGCGTGCAGCGGTGTGCACGTGGCAGGCGCATCTTTGCGGGAATTTGGGCCGCGGCCGGCGCCGAGCAGTTAGCACGTGCCGTAGGCTCAGTTTCTTCGCTTGCAAAACTGAGCGAAATCAGAGCCGGCGGGTCACTGACCTTTGGCAATGAATACCGGAACAGAGCACCGCCGGCCAAGAGGAGACGCAACATTTATTCTGGCATTAACTCGGCCGCTACTGGGCCGATTTTAATGAAAATTGATTCATTACGCTGCGCGTAATGCTGGACACCTAGTTAAACATAAAAAATGGCATTTCTTGAGGCACCTATCAACTTACCGATCACTGATGACTGCGAAGAGCACGGCCGGCCAGCCGACAAGTTATCTGAAATATTCAGGGTTTGGTGTTTGTATATCTGTTCATGAACAGTTCGTGAACAATATATGTTTGTTTGTTTATTTGATAGTTTACGAATTTTGACATTCAAGGTCACATGTTCACCAACGATTCTCTGTTCACGAACAGTTCGTGAACGTTCATGAACGTTCATGAACAAGTCATCATTTCTGATATCTCTCGAGCAATTGCTGTGTAGTTTCTGTATGTATTTCCACACGGTCGCTCACCCACCACGGGCTATCGCCGACCTCACACTGCCGCGGCCCGCGGCTCCCGTCCACCGCGTGTCGCCGCCGGGGAGACACATGGCCGGCACATGGGCCCGCGTCGGCCGAGTCCGACCCCAGCCCCGTCCACCCAGCCCGGGTCCGGGCCAGACCGATACAGTTACACACCCCCCTGATCTACAAGATCACAAATCCATAATCAACACACAAAAATACACATAACATGACACAACATAACAAGGCGAGTACCTAATAATACACCGGTGTTCCATAGCGCTGTGCCGGCCGACTCTCCCGCTCGGTGCGCCGCAGGGTTCGTGGTGCAACGACTCCTGGTCCATCGTCATTGGAAGCATCATTAGCACGAGTGCATTCAGTGCGAGGCGTGACATCAGACATGACACTCATTACGGGGCCAGGACTAGAATCAGCATTATGTGGCTGCGCGGATACGAAAAGTGGCAGCTCATTTTCGGCACCCTCTGTGTCGTCAACCAAACAGTTATCGCTCACGTTGACGGTGCGATGTCGCAGGTTTCTAACATGATGAGGGGTGCCATCAACTACTACTACCTGTGGAGAAACTACTGAGGACACGACACCAGGTTCAGACACGTCCGTGCATCGCGTGCCACGGCGCCTGACCCACACAGCGTCACCAGGGGCGAACTCGCCCGTCCCGCGCGGCACCGCCGGCTCCGAGCCGTCCGATCCCTCGCGGCCATTCCCACGGCCGTCCGTTCCCTGGCTGCGCCCTTGACCGTCACTGTCACCGACCGGCAGCTGGCGACCAGCTGACCCGACACAGTCGCGCACTGTGTAGCGATAAATCCGACCGACGGGGGCATCACTGGCGCTGTCGCTGTCGCGGGGCGACACATTGTAAAGATGCACGGCCTCTGAGATTGAGCATTGCTTTCGAGCGGCAATAACCTTAACTGTCCGGTGATGCCGTTCAACAATACCGTTACCGCCCGGCTCGTATGCTGCTCGGAACCGCAAAACCACGCCCCATTTCGCCGCGAACGCCGCAAAATGTCGTCCACGAAACACAGTGTCATTATCACATAGAATCTCGCATGGCGCTCCACGTTCGCATAATATCGCTTCCAGATGCGACACAACATTTTCCGCGTCCGGCCGACGCAACTGCCGCCACAAACCGAAACGAGACGGACCGCAATCGATCACTGTCAGGTACGACTGGTGCTGGTAGTGGGTGACGTCGATGGCCAGCCGTTGCCACGTCTCCGGTACCTCCAGCGATCCGTGACGCCAGGTGACCGGTGCCGGATCGATTGAGCGGCAGACATCACAGTGATGCACAACAGCACGCGCCTGAGACCGAGTAATGGTAGGAGCGATGTCACGACGGGCGAAATACCAGGTGCGGCGAATCCCTGGGTGACCGGCGCGCTCGTGCAGCTCAGCAATAGAGGCGTCCACTGTTGCCCCGGTCGCCACCGCCGCTTCTGTGCCGGCGGCCACCGCCGCGCCGACCACCGCGGTCGCACCCGTGTCGGCGGCCACAGCCGTGCCGACTGCCGCTTCCGTGTCGGCGGCCACCGCCGTGCCGACTGCCGCTCCCGTGTCGGCGGCCACCGCCGTGCCGACTGCCGCTCCCGTGTCGGCGGCCACCGCCGTGCCGACTGCCGCGGGCCCTGATGCGTCATGCCTCAGCCACTCTTTCGGAACCCGTGTCAGGGCGTCTGCGCGATTTTCATCTGACCTGACCAGGGTCACTGTCAGCACGAGACCCATTTCTTCCACCAGCTGGCGAATAAGGTCGACACGCCGCCGGATTAACATCTCGCCGTGTGCCTTAGTGCGGAGCCGGGCTCGCCCACTCAGAGCGTCGTCAATCCAGCGGTGGACGGTGGCGGAGTCGGTCCTCAGCTCGATGGTTTTCATTCCCCATGCGATGGCTAGGTTGATACCCTTCACAGCAGCATCCAGTTCAGCCATGTTTATGTGGGTAGAAGCAGCAGCTTCACGCCTCAGCCAGCAGGCATCCTCCACAGGGCCACCGTCTGCGGTCTCCAAAACAACGCCTGCGGCCAGCGAGCTGGCATCCGTCCACACCACGGCCGCGTCACCTGAGACACACCACACGCCGTGCGCCGGATCGTCACTGTTCACCCGTTCAGCCACATGATCGACCTGCGCCTGCAGCGTACGGTCCGCTGTCATGTCGTCCCAGCCGCGTGTCACAGCATTAGCACGGCGTTTGAGCCAGGCTGTAGCGGGACGCAGCCACCCACAGACCGGGAGGTGGGCCACCAGGCGACCGCACCAAGCAAACACACTGCGGCGGGTCAGCGGGCTGGGCGGGGGGCCGACAGGGTTGTCTCGCTCCCAGTGCAGCTCGTCACGCAGTGGGCGAACTCGCAGTCCGAGCAGCCGCGCACCATCAGACACACGCTCAGGGGCCTTGCACTCGAGTCCATACCTGGCGAAATGACTGACAACCCGCTCCGCGCTCGCAATGTCCTCATCTACCAGCAAGTCATCCACATATGAGAGCACTGCACGCTGGATTTCAGGGTCCTGTGCCAGCACAGCACTGACGACCGCCTTCATGACTAGCGGCCCTAGGCTGAGTCCAAATCCTAGCCTCCCCAGATAGAAGCGCTGGCCACGAATCTCAACCGTTTGATACGGCCATAGACTTTCGTCGAGATGGATCTGAAGGTACGCCTTTTTGAGGTCAACGACCGCCACGTTTCTGCCGTGACGCCGCCACTTCCTCAGCTGATCGGCGCAGACATCTGCTTCAGCGGTGTGGGCGTTTAGGTGGCTGTTTAACTCCCGATAGTCCAGCACCGGCCTCACTTTCTCCTTATTCTTCTGTTGTACAGCCATCAGCGGTACGAGCCCTCGCGGTGGGCCGAGCCGCTGCTCGTCGTATGGCAGCAGCCAGCCGTTGCTGATCCATGTGTCCAGCTCCGTGTCAAATTCGTAGCGGGCGGACCGTGGCACGGAGTACTGGGGCACAGAGTTTTCCAGGCACTCAGGGCCAGAGTTGTCCGCCCACTTCCAAGCCACAGTCCACTTTCGCTCTGCCGAGTCGAACCGCACACTAAAGTCCGGCGCGTCAACTTCGAGTGGTGCACGGGCAGCGGCTCCACAGAAGCGGACTTGAGACGGTGACTGCACACTGACACCCCCCAGGCTAGAGATGCCAGACATGCCGATAATTAGTTCCACTCCCAGGGGCCGCTCGCTCACCACCAGCACACTCACTCGGGCCCGCTGCCCGGTCACAGTCACCACGTCAGCACTGCCCGAGCCAGTGCATTGAAACTCGTCACCGCTCATCGTCGTCACCGAGACAGGTCCACGCTGCCATTGTTCGCAGAACGGTGCATAAATGATGTTATCGGTGCAGCCGGTGTCGATTAGCGCTCGGCAGTCTCGCCCGTTGACTAGCAGTTGCACGACTGGCAGAGCGCCGCTCAGTGCTGCACGCGAGAGGACGCCGGCGCTGACTCGTCCTCTCCTCCGTCGTTTCCCGCAGCTCGGCGGGGGCATGAGAAGGACATATGGCCTATATCACCGCATGCCCAGCAGCGCCGCGGCCGGCTGGCCCGGCGCGACGGTCCCTCCTGCGCTGACAGCCGCTGACGGGAGAGGGCGGGGGCGAGGGGTGCCGGCCCGGCCGCCGCCGCCGCCGCCGCCGCCGCCACGCGCTCGTCGCTGAGCACAGCTCTGGCGCGCGCCAGCACACTGGCAAGGTCGAGCCCTTCCGCTCTAGACCCAGCCCGCACCATCTGCCGAACAGACTCGGGCAGACCTGCTACAAAAGCGCAGGTCAGCGCACGCTCCGGTACGCCACCAAACAGCTGTGCCAGCCGCTGAAGGTCCGCCAGAAACACATCGGCTGACTCTCCACTGCGGAGTCTTCGGGTGGTGAAGGCCTCGTATGCTGCATGCTGATCAAGCGCAAAAGCCTGGTACAGGCCTGCGCGTATGGCCGCCAAACTGCCACGGCTTTCGTCCGGCAGCTGCGCCCACACGGCGAAGGCTCCGCCGGTCAACCGGAGTGGGATGATCGCTGCTGCATCCACTCCGCGGTGCTGGCAGAGCAGCTCCGCTCTGCCCAGCCATTCGACCACATCGCCGGTCCCATCGAATTCGGCGATCACACGCGCGTCGAATGCGACACTGGGCGCCACCACCACGGTCTGTCCACTCGAGTCCACTCCTTTCACGTCTACAGTCCCACTGCCGGTCTTGTTGGCCATTTTTCGCAATGCCGAAATAGCTTGTAGTTTCTGTATGTATTTCCACACGGTCGCTCACCCACCACGGGCTATCGCCGACCTCACACTGCCGCGGCCCGCGGCTCCCGTCCACCGCGTGTCGCCGCCGGGGAGACACATGGCCGGCACATGGGCCCGCGTCGGCCGAGTCCGACCCCAGCCCCGTCCACCCAGCCCGGGTCCGGGCCAGACCGATACAGTTACATGCTGCTATACGGTGCTGCTATACGGAGCAATACGGTGCTGACATGACTGCAGGCGTATTCTACATGTGAAAAAATGCACCAGTCATATCTCAACTGCACATGGAATCGTGATTCATAATTATTCTTGCAACGCTGAGGCTTAGATTGTGCATCTAAGACCTTACATGACGTCATATAAGACGCCACTAAGGTTTTTTGGTGCAGTAGGAGCTTTTCGCTAATAACTTCCGATCAAATTGAGCTAGCGAATCGGTTGAGCCATCACTTGACTCAGAAAGAACTGCCACATCGAATGATATGCAACATGACATCCTCCATGCAGCTTTGTGACCCGAGTGGCTTTGACCTGACCTTGACCTGAGGTCAACATCCTAAAAAGACCTAATCAAAACAGATAGTGTATCATTCGACGCGCCTGGCCACGACGAGCACGATGGTGCCAAAATCGCGGCTCTGCCACCATTTGTGGCGAAGTTATTCACCAAAAACCAAACCCCTACTTTATGACACTTGACCTGACCTCAGGGGTCACCGGTTGGTGTAAGACCTTGAAATCGGATACCAATCGCTGTGGTTCGCAGACGCACACGCTGGCTTTTTCCGCAAGGTTCTATCTAAATTAGGAGCGAAATGGCTAAGTCTTACCTACCCCCTCTTTACCGTGTTCGCGAACAGTTCATGAACGTTCGCGAACTATTCGTTGTTTGTTTACCAAAATTTGACCGATGACGTCACTTGTTCGCGAACACATTTGTTCGTGAACAGTTTGTTTATGTTTGTTTATTTGCAAGATTAAATAAACACCAAACCCTGGGAATATTACTTGAATCAAGTTTTTTTTTTTAAATCGGAGGATCTACCTACGACTTCAAATCTGGAGAATACTTTGGATTCATTCTCTGAACCTGACCGGAAGCTGGTGACAAATTGAATTATTTCGCCACTAATATAAGATCAACTCTGGCTATTAAAATTCTTCAAATGACTGCTGGCAATAATTTTCACCTTACTTATTGCAGATGTGCCGATAAGTTGTGATTCTGAAAATATCTCATTTTGGCACGATTGTCTCGAGACATTTGCAGATTCCGTCATTCGCCACGGTCCGGTTTCTCAGTGCAGCACGGTTCCTCAATGGACAGTGGACGGTGCGGTCTATCTCTCTTAGTGGTCCAGTAGCGAATTCCATCCATCAGCTCCATGTATTCCGCGCTGTTAGGGACCCTCCCTAATCCTGTCCCATGATTGGATGGAGGCAGCGCGACCGCAGCACACCAGAACGATGGCCGCGTCATCGGTGGGGCGTCTGCTCGGTCGCCAGTAACATCATCGCCTAACGCCAAACACGGCGCCAATCAGGGGCATCGGACCGACGTATGTGGGATTGGGACGTGGAACGATGGAGGCGAACAATGGGCACAGCTGCCGGACATTGGTCACGTGACCACATTTTCCGTTTGACCTTGAGTTGGCACCAGATTTTGTCGACAGATGTGGCGCAGCTTATTTTACTGCAATATTTTAGATACTAAACATTTAGACGTGTGGTAGCAAATGATAACGCGCAAATAATATTGAATCATCGGTGACATAGTTACCATTGAAACTCGAATAGCATCAATAAAATACAATTAAACTATTATTACTCTTCCATTGAGTTTATTGTGTTTGCAGGTATAGGTAGAAACTGAAGAGTTGAGCATGCAGCTTACAGTTGTTCTAATTTCTATAACTCTTAATGCATAAATCAAGGCTACTGAGGGCTGCAAATTTGTTTCACTTACCTCTAATAGCTTTTACCCTACCTTCATTAACCATTATCTGTAAGAATCTTGCATCAATCATCCCCAGACTTATGAGTTTTTTTTACATGCCTACGCCCCGGCCGCGAGAGTGGGCGGGTACGACTCCCTCGCCCTAATTGAGCTAGCCTCGCGGGAAAAACAAACATGTGTGCCGTTACGGGACCGGGGACGCAGCGATTGATGCACGGTTTAAAAGTCTCAGGTCAACTGGTGGCCTCTGAGGGTCAGGTCAAGTGCCCCGAGGGCCAAAATACGATTTCGGGTTTTTAGAAATAACTTTGCCAAAAAACGGCGCAGAGTTGCGATTTTAGTACCATCATGTTTGTCATGCTCCGGTGCGTCAAATGGTGCACTTTTGTTTGGGTGGGGTCAACATAAGGTGTTCACATCGGATCAAAGTCAGGTCAGAGGCACTCAGGTCACGAAGTTGGTCGGAGGAGGTTATATCGTATATCATTCGATTCGATAGGCTTCCCGAGTCCATTGGCGACTTTTCCGACTTACCAGTTCAAATTTATCAGGAGTTATTGACGAAAAAACTTGTGACCTATGACGTCACGCTAGGTTAAAGATGCAATAGTGAAGCATTGGGTATTGCAAGAAGTGCATGACATTGCGATTCCATGTGCTTGAGCTAGGTTTAGATCATTCTCGGCGTCAAAATTACAGTTTCCATATTTTCCCCATTGACTTGTAATGGTGACGTCACGCGATCGGCCTGACCTCATGTGACCTCTAGGAGAAATCCGAGATATACAAGTTTTGAGACTTCTAGAGGATACTAGGTCCTGTAAGTATCATCTCGCTGTGACAGCTCCTCTGGCACCGAAGGCATTGCGAAGTTTCGGTATTTTGGGACTATTGCAGAGGTTCACGTGTGACGTCATAAGTCAGTAATCTGACCTGAGGCGGAAATGCAATTGGTTTCCAAAGATGCGTATGGAAGCAAAGATAAGGTGTGCCAAATAGCAGCCCTCTAGCTGTAAGGTGTTTTGAGCTATCGCCAAAAGTCGTGAGTGGAGCGCTACTGACTCCTCCGGTCGGCCGCCGGGGGTTAGGAGGCGTGCAGCGTATCGGAAAACCACCTGGTATTAAGCGAATTTTGCCGATAAAAATAAGTTTCTTATGCCGACTTATAGCCAAAAGACGACTGATTCTCAAACCAGTCGTATCCTTGCACTAAATGGCTTGGTTTAGACACGATAGGTCTGAAAAGAAAAGGCCCCATGTATTCTCTATGGGCGCCGCGAGGCCTTTGGCACCAGAGTTTCGGGAAGTGCCCTCGCCACAACCGCACGTGCAGATTTGGTCACGTGACCAAGCGCATTTGCCGCCACTGTATTTATAAAATTGTATTAAATTGTATTAAAATTGTAAATTATTTTGAAAAGCTCTCGTCCCTTAAGCCCTCGTAGCGGGGTTGGGGGACCACCCCCAGCCTTAGATAATGCTCTTGATAGCAATTTTCATTGACATTATTGGGACATGCCGATTTCGGCATATTTCAAAGCCAGATCGTGGTATGTCGCAAATTTTCCACTGAGTACGTGTAAAATGAAATGAGCATTTGCTTCCTAATCAATTACTACTGGACTTGCGCACGTGCAGGATGCATTTCTACAGCTACAGATTACAGAATGACTGGACCGATTCTGCCTACTCAAATTTAGTGTATCGTTGTTGGCCTGTTTAGAGGACGCCCAGCTCAAGTAAATTAGCGTGTTAGTTTGCTCGTGCGCACGTGCAAGGACAGCGGCGTGTGAATTATTTTCTGACTGGAGAAAGGGGGGGGGCGGCTCATTTGAGATTTACCGGTGTCGTTTGTAAAATACAGATCAACATAGGGAACCCGTAAGTCTACTTCGCTGGCCGGTTTAAGGCTATTTTTCACCCATTTCACTGATACTTGAAAAAAGCATTTGCCAAAAAAAATAACTTTTTCCGTCTCAGCTGAGTCAAGAAATAACCTTTGTGGTAACTTGAAACAAGGGATAGGGGAGACCAAGGCAAAGCGACCACCCTGACGCTAGTTTTCATGCCGACGCTTCATTCTCAATCTTGGAAGGATTCTTTCTATGTCAATATGATCCCTATTAACTTGACTTTCCAGGGGCGTCGCCACGGTTTTTTGACTGGCGGGGGGGGGGGGGGTCATAGTCTGTCCCCGCGGGCGAGGAGCATCTTTTGAGGGCAGCGCTGTGGAAGATGACGCTGTTAGAGCCAGGTGGATGCCGAGCTGCTTCCTGGCGTCCCGATATCTGCACCAGCGGATGCCGTTAGAAGCGCGAGGCGCCGGCTCCAGCGGCTACATCATCCCGACCGGCCGACCGGAAACGCTGAAGCGTCCCGGCTCATCAGTGCCGCAGCCGATATTCTTCTCGAGCACCACGCTGCTTATGAAGAGTGGCTGTGCAGCAAAGGGGTGGCGCTGCAGCTCCTCCAGGCCGCCGCTGTCGCGCCGTCTCCACTATTCTGCCTGGCCTATGAGCAGACGAGAGCCACCTTGGAGAAGCTACTGGAGTAAGTGCGTCGATCGCGAGACACGGATGACGCACCAACAAGTCTACTCCAAGGCCATCACAGATCTTTGGAGGGCTACTTCCCATGCCGAGAGACGAGCGAGGCGCGCCAACGAGGCCGCCCAGGAGAGCCGGCGTCAGCTCGCTGAAGCTACGCTCCAGCTAGGCCAACAGCAGAAGCCCTGCGACGCCCTTCAAGCCCAGCTCGCGGTCGTAAAGGCCAGCTCGAAGAGCAGACGGCAGTGGCGCTGGCTGGGCAGCTGGCCGAGCTGAGGGCGTCTGAACACGCTGCCGCCGCACGTGTGTACAGTAGGTCTAGTACCCAGCACCAGTGGGCGCTGCCTCCGCTGAGCCGAACCCCGTCTGCCTGTCCCATATCGCGCCGGGCTCATGTCAGGTTGGGTCAGCGGGACCGCTCGGTCCGGCCCGCGGGCGGTGGACGAGCGGCCGGTAACGCTTTCCGCCAGCCAGCTGTAGAATCCAAACGGGAGGTCACCGCTCACCGCCACGAAACCGGTGTTGAAGAATGGCAGTAGATGTTCATGGCCACAATGATTATGAGATAGTCATTATTAGCCCGTGCCCCGCAGGAATGCCTAGACTCTCACGCCCTGTTGGAGGGGAAATGGGGATTGAGCATTATTCTTATAACTCAGCTTCGGGCATTAAGTGGTATTCGAAGTAGCGTCAAAAGTAGCAAAAAGAAGAAAAAAATACTTCAGCCAATTTTAGATCGGGTCTGAGCCAGAGATCATGTCACCAGAGGTCATCGATGGTAAAATTTTGCTTGGGCAGGGTGCGTTGCGCGCACCGGTGTATTGGGTTTCCAATTTCCATGGAAACAACAGACTCGGAAGCTCGTAACGCTAGCGTGGAGCCGAATTCATATCAACCGCCGCAACAATGCAGCAGCGCAGCGTAGCGTGCTGCAGCGCGGGGCCGTGAAACACCGCCCAGGACTATCCATGTGTCAGGGCAATCCAACCCACGTGATGGGCTCGGCCCCAGCGGAGCATGAGGTCCTGGACTCCCGCCCAGGCCCTCTGTCTCCCCCTAATTCCTGTCTTGTCTCCCCCTAATCTTTCCCACTGTCTCCCCCTAATCTTTCCCACTCTGAAATCGACTAGAGCCGAAAGAGCCAAACCTAACACAACAATCAGCTCGTCCAGGGGTAGCCAGTAACAGTTGGTAGCATTAGGCCAAATGGGCGCTCAAAAACTACTACCCCATAGGGTTTACATGTTAAATTGACCTTTTTCAAGCGAGCCCCATACGTAAGTAAAAAGATAAAGTGCCAATATTATTGTGGAGAAAGGTAGCCTCAAGCTGTAAAAATGAAAGTTCCAGCAAGGCCGTTCCGTCGCTCATAACGTAAAAAACACTAACTCCCGACGTTTCGCTGTTTACTGCTTATTCATGGGAATGCGCATGAGCATTTCATGGGCATTCCCATGAATAAGCAGTAAACAGCGAAACGTCGGGAGAAAGTGTTTTTTACAACGTAATGAGCGACGGAACGGCCTTGCTGACACTTGCATTTTTACACATCTGTCAAATAATTATATTAAAGTAGCCTCAAGCTTCCTCTACAACCTTTTAATCTAGCGTTTTTCGATGCGGAGGCCATAACAGGTCCAAAAAGCATTGGGCGCTGCCCGAGGTACCAAAAGCCCCTTCATGAGAGCACGAGTTCCTGCGCATGCGCACATTGCCTAAACCCTGTACAAGCGTCAGCTAGCGATACTGCTCACGGACGCGATCAGCCAATGAGCGTCCCTGATTAAATTAATAGATGTCGCTAGCATCACGTAAATCCTGCTTGCGAACACATTTTAACCCTCGCCCGTAAACGGCGATCTGCCACCTTCGCCCATGCAGGGGGGGGGGTTGGTGCGACCCCCCCCTTGGCGTTTGAAAACGGAGCGTCGTAGAGCTTAGCGGAAAAGACCAACGGATTGCTCTCGTCGAGATCTCGCGATTGGTGGTATATTTTTTGGTACTAGGTCAACATTTGACCTACTTTTGACCGGTCAAAGGTCAAATTTTCGGAAAAAATAGACTTTTTCAACTTTCCGCGGCGATAGCGGCAAAACGGTGGGAGATATCGACTTGAAACCTTCACTATCGTGTTCCTTGATCAATTCTCTATCGTTTGGTATGTATTTCGTTTCCCTAGCTCTAAAAATGGCGCGTTGGGAGCGCCGGAAGTCGGCAAGGTCACAGTCGGCGGCAGAAATTCGAAAAATCAAAATTTAAATTTTTGAAATCTGATTGTATTTTTGGATTTGAGAGGTCCATTTGCTCCCTATAGAAGCTAATATTGCTGCATATTCCCATTGAGGTGACAAGAATTAGCAAAATAGTGGTTCGGGCGCTTTTCAAAAATAGTACCGGACGCTGTTCCTCTTGTGACGTCATAGCTCCGTGACCTGACCTGACCCGGTCAAGTTTCTTATACCATATGATAGCCAATACTTGCCCCAACATGCATGGGAAGTTTCATCACGATCCATCAACCGATGTCCGTACCACCGGCAGGAAACCTCGGGCGTTGGCACTCAGTTTGTGAAAATCCGGCCGGAGGCTGTTCCCTTTGTGACGTCATAACTCCGTGACCTGACATGACCCGGTCAAATTTTTTTATCAAAAGATGCGCAAGGTTTGCCCCATAAGGTACCCAAAATTTGGCGGCGCTGCGCGCCGCCGTTTTTGCACTATTTCCGAAAAGCCTCAGGGGGGGGGGGGGGTTGCACCAACCCCCCCTACATGGGCGAGGGTTAAGAATGAAACAGCTGCGCCATTACCGCCTGCCATAGATTCCTTCCATCTTAGTATCAACTATAGGCTTTTCAACTAACTTTATGCTAAGTTTTAAACTATGGTTAGTATGTTATTTCTGGTTCATATAATTTGAAAATAACTGCTTTATGAATTTGGCTTTTCTCGTCAGAATGGAATGCTCTATTTATTCCATATTCAAAAAATATATCACCTTCCATGTAACTTATCCAGGTAAAATGGGCGCTTTCCGCGTCGTTGGTGTACCCGTTGTTCTATATACCCTGAGCTCGTCTACCGCCCGCTATGTCTGAATAATATTGTCAGATTTAATTAAGGTCAACGGCTTAGCATGTAAATAACAACTGCCACCATCGGTATTATGAGAAAACCAATTACTTCGCAAAAATGGTCGCATTATCGTCATTTCGATACAATCGTGTTTTCTGTTCTCAGACGCGTCGATTTCTATGCTTTTTTGTTAAAGGGACTATCCCACCTTCTAAAATGTTGTTAAAACCACTTAAATTGTGCCCGATTTATAGATTGGATGACCAGGAACACGGTTCTGGCATTTATTTTTCATTAAACATCTTAGGCTTCCCATATTCCAAACACAAACTTTCAAATATGTGACGTCACAGCCCAAAATTACCTCCTTCCCCAGGCCACATTACTGTCATAAAGCTGATTCTTTTTACTCTGTAGGCACCACAACAAAGTTCAGACCAAGTTTTAAGCGATTTTTCAACGAACAACCCCATTTAAATCAGAATGACTAAACGAGGCGACGTCACACTGACGGTCGCTCCATGTTGAAGATAGGGCCTTGTACCAAGATTACTTTACTACTCAGGTTGGTTCACTAGGGAAATAAAGGCGCCGTAGCTACGTCACGGATTTGGTAGCAATCTGGTAGCAATTTTTGCAGACATCAATGGCGCACGTGTTGTTTGATCGTCGCCAATACTATTTTACTGCACTATTTTGTTATTTCACTGCAATGTATTGTACATTACATTTGAAAATTAATATAAAGAAATATTCGTAACCCAGCAAGTCAGTTATTCTTTGAGGCAGCACTCTGTCAGCATTGAGCCTTCAGAATGTGTTATTTGATAGACTTTCCCACATTTTCTACTCTTGTGGAAAACTTTCTTAGTCATCAAAAATGTATGCACATATGAATAATTAGAACTTCATTTTCAAAGTTTTATAGAAATAAGATTTCACATTACATTATCATAAGGCTACCTGTCCATTTCGTCCAACCAATTAAATATTCATCCAGCAGAAGGCAGGTACCTCTGAGAAGGTACTGATATCTCTTATCTACACCAATATTTCAGGAAAATGACAGAGACTGAGAAGCTATTAAAACTTCAGCGTATGAAAGGGATGTTATGGCTCATGCACATTGAAAAACATCAGATAATGCTTTTGAACCATCTCATTCACCAGCACACATCAATCCGCCTCCTGGCTTCTGTCAAGGAAACATTCCAAAATTATGCATTATTTTATTTCATTGACCACCTTGCAAAAGACAAACAGCAAACATATCACCACCAAAAACAAAAACACTCAACAGGTAGGTACGCGCTGATCTAGCCGTGCTGTGTCATGTGCCTTTGAAAAATATGAGCAGTCAGGGTTGAATAAACACCCCAAACTTAGCCATTCATGCATAAACAAGTGCAAATTCTGGTCGAGCATTTTAATAAAAATGAAACAGCATTGTAGGTTACAATTATAAAAAAAAACAATCACAAAAAAAACAGCAGAGCTTACTCTACAAGGCATACCTAACCATTAATTTTATAACTGACATCCAAATTCGCATCTCCGAAGTTTAAACCACCTACCAGCCACCTGCACATTTCAGCGCACATGTGCTGCGCAGTGTGCACAGTCACTACACATTACACAATTATGAGAATTAAAATAGTTTTAAACAATCAAGCAAGTCAGGACTGGTATGCAGATTCACAAGTTCTCTCAACATCTTCAATTACCAACAATCAAGAGCACCTTGTGATCTCAGTAACTCCGCAGATCCATCTTCTGTTTTCCATTTTCAGATTTCAATTGAAATATAAGTTCCATCTGGGAGACACATGTTGCATCATTATGTTTAAACAATTATTATGCTTGAACTGTTGATTTTTCATGTGAAATTCACTTCGAAATTTTTTTTTGCTCGGTCGGCCTAGTGCCCTACCCGAGCAGGGGGCAGTTACTCCGGCAATTTTCGCCGGGCAGCAAGTCTTACGTTAAACCGGTTTATGTGAACCCGGTAGCAGAAGGATTCAATTTTTAAAGGTAGTGTGCCAGCTTTCTTGGACCGTATGGAGTTATTGGCCCAGATAAGGAGAACCGGATTTTTAGAACTTATCCATACCTTCAAAACTCATGGAAACGTCTTAAATTCTTCAAATTTTGAGTACCCCAGTGCGAAATTCGCCCCGACGGGTTGTCGGTCGTACCCCAACCACATTTCACACCACTATGAACAATAAATGCACACACTGAAATCGCTATTACCGATATGCTCATCCAATCAAGTTTCGATAAACCCGTTCATCATCATCTCCTGCGGTTTCGAACACGCCTGTTAGGTGGCTTCTGATGCTCGTTGAGGTCGGAATTTCCAAATACGCGTGGTGCGTCGGGCCGCGCGCTCTGACTTCGGCCAAGAAAAATGCGTCAGCTGATCATTGTCATTTCTGCCACTTGCGTGTGGTGAAATGGGGTCTTAACTTATAAGACGGCTTTTTCATATCAATTATTTTACATAAAATCATATTTCAAACCATAAATAATGTTCGACAGCCAAATAAAAGAAACAATACCAATACGGGCTTACAGTTTAAGGCTCGACATTGTGTTGTCTACGATTAGACATGATAACTCATTCCCGTACGTCGTATGGTCGTAACACTATAATGACCTTTGCTTATTGTCACAAGTGCGCCGCATTCGCGATTGTTGCCCGACGCCTGTTTGCAGGTGAGCCCACTACAGTTGTTATACATATCTAAAAACCGAAAAACTTTTAGGCGAAAAAGGCACTATTCCAGGCCCATTTTTGATTTTTTTGCGATATTAGGTAAAAACAGAAGCTTCTTATTCTAGGAAAAATATAATGGGAAATCTTTCAAAGGTGGCACACTACCTTTAAAGTTGATATACCTAATTTGTATAATGCTACGATCACGGCGCACCAAATCACAGATAACTTGAAAATAACTAGGCAAAAGCCACATTCTTCAGCAAACTATGAGAGCTATCTGAACCATGCTGCGTTGAAATAATTGAAAATCGCCAAAATCAGTCAAAATATGACAATTAAATTAATATAAACTTCACAAGACTCTGATTTGTGAAGCAATGCGCAACAGAAATGCGAGGGAATATGGTAGTAATCTGGTAGCAATTATGAAGGATTTCCCCTGTCGCTGATGAAAAAACACTTGAAACAAATTTTTCAACGCAGAGGAAATCCTTCATTACGAGTTGCACGGACCATTTGATTGGCCCATTTTAGATAAATATAGGCCGAATGTTTCGATTTCAACCCCATTTATCGTAATGAGACGAATCCATTGGCTTAGTGGTACGTCTTTTGAACACATGTAGGCCTTAGATTTGTCCTTAGCCCGCCTGAAACACACCATGCTTTGCATGCATTTCTATGGGTGAAGGAAAATTCATGCGCCGTGATGACGTCACGGTAAAGGAATTCTGAAGCTCGTGAACGGGGGCTGCCTTGTACAAGGCCCATTTTCAAATGAAGGGAACGAATTTCTTCACCACCAAGAGGCCGCGGGGGTTGCAACATGCAACAGGCCCATGTCACTCCACTTTTGATGACATCATATGGGGGCCTCAGGACAATAATGGCGCGGCGCGCCACAATCGCTTCAAAGCTACTTGCCAACAGTTGCCATTTTTGAAAATATTATTTTGAAATTAAGTTCCAAGTAATAAAAATATTGTAATAAAGTTGTTGAATAAATCGATACCATATCCAAAAACTTACTGAAAAATGATTTATTCATGTAGTAAAAATATAAGCTCGATGCGTTTTTACGTTGCTTTCCTGCAACTGCAGAGGGTTTTTAAATCGTCTATATCTTCAAAACCGGCCATTTCTTAGCATATCGCTTCTCTTTTTTATCGCTAGAAAATTAGTTGGACTTTCCAATGACATCAATGGTTGAGCGATATGTTTAGAGTGTCACCAACAATCTTCAAATGAAGTTAGTCATTTTTACGTTGTAAAGGAATGGAGTACCCCTTTCGAGCATCAGGGGTGACGTCACTCAGGATCTGTCTCTGATTGGTCGGCGGGGGAGTGACTGTACCTTCTATAGATGGCCTTGGGTTGCAACCTAGATAGATAGTGGTTTCTGAACCTCGCCGCAAACTTGGCTATCTCAACTCAAACCCCATGTTAAAGGTGGGATAGTCCCTAGGTGAAGCAATTTAGGATGTTTACCAGGGGGATGTCGTCCCGGTTCTCCCCATGTATTATTCGCCAATCAGCTCAACACTACCAGTGACGTCACTGGTGGATCACCAATCGGGGCCGGCCGGCCGGCCGGGCCCGTAGGAGCAGACTTGTAAACGATTCAAAAAAATTCAATCAATTCAATCACGACTCACTTGATGAAATGACCGATTCAATCATAACTCAATCAAACAGTCTGATTTTCCAAGCGATTCAATTACGACTCATGGACCCTGTGATTCAACTCAATCACGACTCATCCCATTATCAGCGATTCAGGGAATGACTCAACTCATGATTTAACTCAACGCGATTCAATCAAGATGTTATCTAAAATTTATACATATGTGATATCAATTTAAGTCATTTTTGGAAACTGATACCAAACAGATACCAACCAAATACACTAAGAAAATACCAAAAATCATAGAAAAGTACAAAATCTATACTGAACTCAACAAAGTTGTAGATATTTATATAAATACGGTGTAAAGATGATAATTTAAGTACAGAAAAGACAAGCTCTGTTACAAATGAAGCTACCAGAGACTTATAAAAAAATCATTTATCTGCTTGGCGCTTGCAAAAGGAAACATGCAAAATTGCACAGGACACTACCACATATTATCAGCATCATCGAAAAGGAACAAAATTTGCAAATCAATTGTGATACCAAACTTAAATAGCTGGTGATCAGCCATTCAAAAAAAAAATTGATACTTTATGAAGCAGTGGTAAAGCCAGTAAAGCATTACACAGGACTAGACATTTTCGGCGTGCTACAAGTTTTCTTTACTATCAAGAATACGGAATATCGACACATACGAAGTTATTCAATAGTTACATAATATAAACTGAATGCTCTCATGATAAAACTACCTCAACCATCCATATTTTCAATGACAAAACAACAATTCCAAGCCCGCCCCACGTAAAGGCCTGGCTACCAGGACGCGTTTTCTGCGTGCGTTTTTTGCTTTTGCGAGTTTGCGTGATTTGCATAATACGGTTCTAGAAAGGAACAATATTATGTTTTGTGTTTGTTATATTTTTTTATAAAAAATTTTAATTATTAAATTATCATAAAAGGCTTTATTAACGTTTATATAATATACGCAAAACATGCAAGCTCGCAAAAAAACGCACGCAGAACACGCATAGTGTAGCCAGGCCTTTAGTACTGAAGTACGCATGCGCTAAGTGGGCAGCCATCTTTAATTTAGCAGCAGAACCATGGATTACTTAAAGGGAGATTATGACCTATTTCCACAAAATCTGAGTTAGGACCATTTTCTGACAAAACACAACAAGTTATAATGTAAATTAAAGCCATTTTGCTCAATTCGGTACCTTGCCGCAAATATCTCAACTTGAAGTCACGTTAGCGGGGAGCGCTGAAAATGACCGTTGAATAAGTACTTACATCACTTTTTGGTACTTGCATGTAATTTTGTAAAATGAGCGTATTCATTACATTTGATCTTCATCACATCTAGTTAGTTAATGGTCGTGTATAGTGCCTTCAAAAGATATTCATGGTTTGGGGGTGGTTTATGTCTAAATTTACGCAACTATTTTTCCTGTTCATCATCTGTCGCCATATGCTGCTATTTTAGTAGCAACGACTCAATTTTGAATCGGTCCCGCCGACTGCACAATAAAAGAAGATAGATACAACACTTTTGCGGCATCACTGAAAAACTTATGCAGTACTGTTATCAAAATTCTCATAACACCGTTCGACAAACCTGAAGTCTTTTTGAAATAAATATGCTTGTATTTTTCGCTTCAGGCTCTGAGGCCAAAATAATGAATTTCGTAGTCGCAATCGCAAGATTTGGCTGCGTTTCTGGCGCATGCCGTTCATTTGTGGCGCAAAATAATACTTGGAAACAAAGAAGAGTAGGCACTATGTACCCCCGAATTAGAATCTAATTAATTCTAAACCGAATTAACTCTAATTCAAATTAGAATCCTTACAACCAAGCAACGACAAGGCGAGAACATAAACAAAAACCCAAGCGTCGCTGTTTGAAACAAAAGCGCCATGTACTGCGACTTTTTTATAGAGGACAACGCATATCGGTGGGTGTTACAAGTACTGCAAGTACTGCTTCTTTTTTGCAAAAATAAAAACCTTTTTCACATACGAAAATGTGCTAGGAAATTTTCATATTTTATAGAAACTACAGTAGAAATAGTATAGATGTCGAGTAATTTTTATTTAAGAAAAAAGAAAGCTCATTATCTCCCTTTAACTATATAAAATACATAGTTTATATTTTTAGATTCAATTAAGCATATTTATGCATGCGTGTAAAACAGTTTTTTATCCTGTCCAATTCATTAAAGAAAAAATATCCAACAGTAGAAGTCTAACCCCGCGTTCGATGTCTCTCGGACGATGAAGATTCTACGCCGTCCGGCCAATCACGTTCCATAACGGCAGCCAAGCCCCCGCTGACCTTGAACGGGATTGGCCGGACGACGTAGAATCTTCGCTGTCCGAGAGACATCGAACGCAGGGTAAATTGGTTTGGCAATATGTATTTAGCCCAGCACTAGGTAGTTGCAGCGTAAATTGACGCAGCTGCGACATGAAAGCGTATTTTGCGTGGTTTGCATGTGGCAAATATTGCGAGCAGTCTGGCAAATCTCTAATCCGAATTTAGCATCGAATGCAAAACTGTTAGCGGTCCTCGAAACTAGAAGGTGAAGAACACCAAACGGATAAAGATTGTTTGTTGAGCTATGAAAACAATAGTTTTTGGGTGATGGTGGACGTGATGGGAAGGTGGTTGTTTTTTAATGCCTAGTAGGGTAGGTATGTATCTACTTTTGTGTAATTGGGAGCCACCACGGCAATATGTGACAGATCCATCAACGCTCATAAGCCAAGGTATTCCAATTATTTACGGTGATAGGTAAACGCTGATTCTGCTGGGAAATGTAAAGTGAGTGAGAAGACCATGGGTTAGATCAAGCAATTTATGACCCTTAGCCCAAAATCAAATCAGTAACTAAGGTTACCAAGTTATAATGTAAACATGCATTGTGTATTCATCAATATGTTTTGCTTAGGGGAGGACCGTACAAGAGTACGCACCTAATGCATTTTGTCGTCTCATGCCGTTCGGTTTTGGTTTACGGCTACGATCAGTATATTCCCATAAAGCCTGATCATTTGTCCACAAACTGTCATGACCACAGCGGCCTACGTCCAATTTAAAGCATGACCGTAAACAATTTTCTAACACCCTGCATTTGCGTACTCTTGCCCGATAGGCAGTACAAGAGTACGCACTTCGTGTGGGTGGAGTACGCACTACGTGTATGCATTCCTACTCGCTGGAATCAATGCATTCATGCAAGTAATTAAACTATTGTTATCTTTATTGCCGCAGCCACTAAAACGGTCACTCTTAACAGAGTCGAGGCGCCCCGCTGTGGTCGTGCAAATGCCCCCTGGTCTACCAGAAACAGTGATGCTCTTCGTGGTTTCCCCAACTGCTCGGCGTCCCCCCGAGTGTCATCCACCTTGTTGGCCAATCCAGTGAATCTGCTGAGGGGTTGCGCGCCTGATACACTAAGTTGGATTAATGCAACACAAACACGCACTCGGAAAACTGCGTACTCTTGTCCGCCACGGCAATGCGTACTCATGGCAGACACATACGGTAGACACAAAGCGGGCTGAGAGCTGGCGCCACAGTCGTCGCGTAAACAATTGGGACTTGGCACACGCACCAGATTCCCCGTGGTATCTTGATAGGGAAAAATGAAAATTCTATTGCCACTCCCTGAGGAATGTCACACCTTTTCCTGCACCCCAAAAAGTCTAAAAGCGATGTGAAAAACACGTCTAAGCCTCTAAAAAAGACAAGTGAACCCGTAGCGCGCCCACTTTCCACCATCGAAGCCGCGTGAGAGGCAGCTTCCTTAGGACTCGAGATGACACTGATGAGGCGTTGCTAAGCAACCGAAACAGCTGCTGCGTACTCTTGTCTGCGTCTTCTTACCCGCCCTTACCCTACTCACAAATGTCCTGATGAAACAGGGTATTGAAAATATAAAGATTAACATGATATTTAAAACATGTGTGTTGAGCAATGTGCGCCTGCTTACTGCTACTGTTAACTTGATTACTATACTGATTTTAGGGCAATGGAAAGAAACATTACATTCATTTTTTCATCTACATGCACTGACATTTATGTATAATTTGTGTTTACAAGTTTGATTAAAAACTTAAAACAAAATTTTTTATGTTTTTTTTCAATAATGATAGCTGTGCGCATTTATAATACTGACAAAATACCTAAAAATTTTGCAGTGCATTGTGTGTGACTATGATGCAAATGCCACATATATTTGTACATAATATAGTACTAAATATGGTCATAACTTAAATTTCCAGCACATGGTGATTGAATCATTTTGTTAATTCAATCAACTTGAATCGATGAGTTGCCGATTCAATCACTTGCAGTTGCCATGTGTGACCGATTCAATCAGGATTCATATGGTGACAAGAGGTGATTCAACCGACTCAATCACAGTGAGTCGGCATTTTCAAGCGATTCATGAGAATCGATTCAATCAGAGTTGAATCGCATACAAGGCTGCGTAGGAGGCCAAACGCAGACGTTTTCAGAAAAGCGTAAGCCGTATAGATACAGTCTCGGATGGAGTTTTGCTGTGATTCGGCTCTCCAAGAGTGCGTCAGCGGACCAGGACCAAGATAAAGGTCATAGTGAACCGGCATCTGATAAAATCCGCTCACGGCTTAGCAGCCGACTTCGACCCTTCGCCCTCGTAAAATACAAAAGCTTGCCGGTTATCAATCCACCTGCATCTCCTCATCTGCTTACTGCCTATATCGACCAGTTACTGCAGCCGTTTTGGAGCGACTCACGGCCGATAAAACACCGGGCGTGCGCTAGCCGCCGGTGCTAAGCGCTAACCATTGAGTCCGCGTGGCTGACTGCCGCCCCAATGGCGCTGGCCCCCGGCACCGACACCGGCGCGGCGCCGCTGACCCATGGGGGGGGGGGGGGGGGGATTGCTAGAGCCGGAATTGGGATAGAACTAGAAGCCGGTATGGGATTGGGATGGAAACTCAGCGAGACTAAGGGATTGTGTTGTGCCTTCGGTAGGCCCCCAAAAATCACCGGTGTAGTGCCCTCAGGGCCGCCGGTTATAAAGCCTTTGGAGGCACTGGTGTGGGCCCTCAGAGGCATTGGTGCGGGGCCCCGGAGGTGCCGCTGTGGGCCCTCTGAGGTGCTAGTGTGTGGCCCTCAGAGGCGCCGGTGAGGGTCCTCACAGTTGCCATTGTGGGCCCTCAGAGACACTGCAGTGTGGAGTCATCACAGTCGGGTGTGGGACCCTTAGAGCTGCTGGCTCGAACCCTTTATAAGCCGACAGGGGCTCTCAGAGACCGACAAATGGCCCTTAACCCTATTCCTGGCGGGCTCCGCCGGGACAAGAAACTGGCGGGGGGGCCGATTCGGCCCCCCCCCCCCTGAGATCTCGAGAACGAAGCAAGATAGCGACAAGCGGTAAACGGCATCGGATACGCATGGACAAGGTCTACAATTTTTACTAAGGTCATTTTCAGGTCAGGTCAAAGATGACGTCACAGGGGTCGAAAAGTCAAAATGGCGGCGCAAGATATGGAGTTTTTCTCGAATAACTTTCGAATTAGTCAAGATAGGAACAAACTAAGGGCATCATCGTGATCCTCTCGTCAATCCGCATTGAATGATATATATGTTGACCTCGAAAGGTCAAGGTCAAGGGTTGACCTCAGGTCACGTGACCTCGAGGTCATCATGTATATCATTCGATGCGTCTTGACGAGCTGAACACAATGAGACCATCCACGCGTCTGTATCTTGTTCCTGTACGGAGTTATTGGCCAAAAACCTTTGGTGACCTTTGATGACGTCACATGACCTCACAGCTGCCCAACAGCAAAACAGACCTCAAGGTAGTGAAGGTTGATCGTATATGAAGTCAGGTATGGTATATGGGGCCATTCCGACCCGTTTTAGTGGTAAAAACAGGGAGTTGATTTTTCCCCCATTGACTTATAATGGGGAGGTCGCGAAACTGACCTGACCTTAGGTCACCGATATCAAAATTCCGAGATATACAAATTGCACATACTGGTACCCTAACTAAAGCCTGAAGAGAAGAAATTTATCGGTCAAAAACTCTAGCTCTGGCGTGATTGCAAACTTTTCTGAGGAAGGGTCACCAAACCGCCTCTGGTGACCTGACCTGAGGTCAGATCAACTCAAAATTTTCAGACATGTTGCGTAGAAGCCTTATAGGAAAAGTCAGAAAATTTGAGCTTCCTAGCTCAACGCGTTTGGGAGAAATAACCAAAAAACCTCAGGGGGGGGGCTCCTGAGGCCCCCCGCCAGGAATAGGGTTAAGAGGTCTGCGGTGTCTTCAGGAGCCCTGTGGACTTGTGGAGTCCCCAGAGACCAGCAAGGTACTCTCAGACGCCGGTGGGGGCCCTCAGAGTCGTCGGTGCGGGGCCCTCAAAAGTCACCGGTGAGTGGCCGTCCGATGCGAAGGTCCCGTCTTAGGCCGTCAGAGGCTCCGGCGTTGAGCCCTCAGAGCCGCCGATATATGGCCTTAAAGGAAATAGTTCACTTTCACGAAATTATTTTTTTTGCAATGGATTTGTGATTTTTTATGTTCAAAATGATCAGCAAAGAAAATAAAACCTTTTTACAACAAAAGATTATTTTCTATATTTTTGATATAGGAAGAACTTTTCAGTTTCTGTAAGGCACACGCGATCCAGTATGAAAAGAGCATGGGTCCCGAAAATTCTTCAGAAACTAGAGAAATTATCGCGGCCACCGGCATTTGGGCGATCTGCTCGTGCTTTTGTTACTGGAGCGCCTCACTGGAGCGAATTTCTCTACATAGAGTTCTCGTAGATAATTTCTCTAGTTTCTGAAGAATTTTCGGGACCCATGCTCGTTTCATACTGGATGCGAATATATGCAAGGCACACATCCTCAACGCAAGACACATTTTTCGGGACGAGAAATAGAATATATTTGCCTAGGGTGATCGTTGGGCTGTAAAAGCTCCTGATTTATGCTCGTCTCAGCCCAAGCTACGGAACTGCTATTCCAGTTCAAAACCCATGTTAAAATGTGAACTATTTCCTTTAAGAAGCACTGGTTTGGAAAGGAACTTCATTCAGGGGTGTCGGTTGAACTCAGAGGTGGCAGTGTGGGGCCCTCAGCTGGGCACCGCTTTGGGGCTTTCACAGCCGCCGGTGAGGGCCCTCGCAGGCGTCGTTGTGGGGGCCTTCAACCATTGGTTTAGGGGTCATCACAGGCGTGTGTGGAACCCTTAGAGCTGCTAGTCCCTGATAGGCCGGCAAGGGCCCTAAGAGGCCGGCAAGTAGCCCTCAGAGGTCGCCAATGGGCCCTGAGAGGGCGGCAAGGGGCCCTCAAATGCCGACAAGGAACAATAAAAAGCCGCTGTGTGGCTCTTATGGAGAGAAGTGTGGCTATTGTGTGGCTATTCGGAGCACATAAGATGTTCTTTCGAGCCCTGTGGGGCCCTACTGACTCGAAAATGCCAGCGTGGACCCTCAGCCGCCAATTGGCGTCGCAGGACCCTCGGGCCCGAGAGGCCCCTGATCCGATGGGGGCACGTGCTCCCTGCCCCCCCCCCTCCGGATGCAGATAGAGAATGCAATCGGCGGTGCGGGACACAACAATTGCAATCGTTCCTTCTCCCGTCGCGAGGTCGCCCATCCGACCCATATATCCCAAGATTGTCAACCCTGGGGCTCGGGTCGGCAATGTATCGGCAAGGAAATCAGCTTTAGGTGGGTAAAAAAGTTATTAAGAGTCATTAGTTGTCGTTACGTTCAGTAATAGCAACGATTAAGTGCCAAATGTACCCGACGTACGGCTTGGAGCCGGGCGCCGCGCGGCATCCACCAGTGACGTCACGCTAATGCTTAGCGACCGGCCCATTGGAAATCGCGGGATGATTCTACCTCTCTTATACGGCCTTGGGATGTTTACCTACCTGGGGATGGTATTTAACTGTGGGTTGATGCAAGTACTGGCCCATGAATGAACTATTCATCCATTATATATCAATGTACTTTAACTTCGGTTGTCGCGTCTCAAGCCGCACGACTTCACAGCATGAAACGAGCAGCCGAGGGAGATTGGCTGGAGATGGCGCGAAACGACACGAACCCAACGAAAAGGGCTGTGGTGTACATCAGGCCCATGTCACTCCACTTTTGATGACATCATATGGGGGCCCCAGGACAATAATGGCGCGGCGCACCGCAATCGCTTCAAAGCTACTTGTCAACAGTTGCCATTTTTGAAAATATTATTTTGAAATTAAGTTCCAAGTAATAAAAATATTGTAATAAGTTGTTGAATAAATCGATACCATATCTAAAAACTTACTAAAAATGATTTATTCATAGTAAAAATATAAGCTCGATGCGTTTTTACGTTGCTTTCCTGCAACTGCAGAGGGTTTTTAAATCGTCTATATCTTCAAAACCGGCCATTTCTTAGCATATTGTCGCTCTTTTTTATCGCTAGAAAATTAGTTTGACTTTCCAATGACATCAATAGTTGAGCGATGTGTGTAGAGTGTCACCAACAATCTTCAAATGAAGTTAGTCATCTTTACGTTGTAAAGGAATGGAGTACCCCTTTCGAGCATCAGGGGTGACGTCACTCAGGATCTGTCTCTGATTGGTCGGCGGGGGAGTAACTGTACCTTCTATAGATGGCCTTGGTGTACATGCACGATGTATGGAGAGAGAATCGGCCCACGTCGTCCCGTACCTCCGTGTGTCCAATAGCTCAGATGACGTCACACGAAGGGGCGGAGCCTAGCGCAACGGCCGCCATATTTGAATTTGCTTTATAAGAATGTTATCTATATTTTGGGTTTCAGTCAATTATTA
The DNA here is from genome assembly GCF_019059575.1 of Amphibalanus amphitrite. NCBI lineage: Eukaryota > Metazoa > Arthropoda > Thecostraca > Balanomorpha > Balanidae > Amphibalanus > Amphibalanus amphitrite. The sequence goes on along the minus strand of NW_024882593.1, from coordinate 135,876 downwards.
TCGATAGTTTTATCAACGGTTAGCTGTATCATAAGTGATTTATAAAGAAAAACACATTCTGCTGGCAATTTTGATTTAGATCCGACCCGTGCCTGGATCTTTGGACCCGTGGACTCACGATCTTTGGATCACGGCGCAAGCATCCTAACCACTACACTACCGCGGCGGCGCGGCGGCGGGCGGAAGGGAGGCTGCGGAGGCACGGGGTCGTTTTTACGCATTTTCGGAAAAACTAATGGGTTTAGTGAAAAACCGGTCTAAGACAATTCGAAGAAAAATGTCTCGTCTTTCCGATGATGCACTTAGCTTTGTGCTAGCTCTAGCAACGTTTGTTCTACAGCGCTTCAAAAGTCGCGCATTTACATGGGACTCAAACGGGACTTCAAGACTTGCCCCCAGATGACGTCACGAGCTGACGTCACGATCAGGTAGAATCGCCAGACGACCCTACCTGGTATATAGGGCCTTGGAGAATGAAAATGGAGGGTACAACCAGGGCTGCGGAGTCGGAGTCGGAGTCGGAGTCGGTCGGAGTCGACAGTTTTGACCGGAGTCGGAGTCGATTTTAGAAACCCGAGCCGGAGTCGGAGTCGGAGTCACCGAAAATCTGTCGACTCCGCAGCCCTGCTAGGTCTGCGGAGTCGGAGTCGGGAGTTGGAGTCGGTCGGAGTCGACAATTCTGCCCGGAGTCGGAGTCGGAGCTGGTTTTTGAAAGCCGGAGTCGGAGTCGGAGTCGCCGAAAATCCATCGACTCCGCAGCCCTGGGTACAACGACGCAGCAATGGCCCAGTCTGAAGAAATACGCTGTGGCCCGTCCCGAGCTCTCCATTGAGGTGCTGCAGACTGAAGGATTCTTTTGTGCATCTCTGGTGACGCCCTTTATGAGTCCATCAAGAGATGAGGGAGGCAGAGGAAGTAGTCTGTTGACGGGACGGCGTCGGGCAGGCCCATGTCGTCCCGTGTGTCCGATATCACAGATGCGTCACACGAAGGGGCGGAGTCGGGGACGGAGCCTAGCGCAACGGCCGCCATATTTGAATTTGTTTTATAGGAATGTGTTCTATATTTTGGGTTTTAGTCAATTGTCATCGATAGTTTAATGAACGGTTAACTGTAATATGTGATTTCTAAAAAAATAACATTCTGCTTGCGACATACCAATGAAACAAAATCACACTCACCTAGGTGTAACTCTAGTCTACCGACCTACGATTCCATGAACATATAAACAATATATGCCAAAAAGTAAACAAAACACTTGGTCCCCTCCACCCCATCGCACGTTACCTACCCAGACAAAAACTTGACCAAATCTATAAAATTTGTATCAGACCACATTTTGACTATTGTGACGCGATCTACGACGGACATATTACTATACGGGACACAACCAGACTAGAGACATTGCAAAATCGAGCTGCGAGACTGGTGACTAGTACACTTTTTAGAACACCGACCGATAAATTGCGAAGAGAACTGGGCTGGAAACTTTTAACGCAACGACGACAAATGCACAAACTCATCCTGTATCACAAACTCAGCGACCCAAACCAGCCCACACCAAATTACATCACGTCCAGAATACCAAATACACGAGCATGTGACACAAACATCATACTAAGAAATGCAAACACCCACACCAGGCTTCCTCATCGCACATCATCTTATTATAATCCTTCTTTCCAGCGACAATCAGAAACTGGAACCAATTGCCAGAAACCATCCGTAATCAAAATCATTTAAAAAACAAATACGCGAGCGGCTGGGGTTACCTGATCCACCAAAGTATTACAGCTTCGGAACAAAGGAGGGAAATACATTACATACTAGAATGCGTACCGAAATGACATCTGAACTCCCATTTACATATATAAAATCCTCAAATGTCCTTCCCCAATGTCAATGTGTGACTGTGGCTATCCTGATAAAACGTCACAACATTTCGTCCTTTCCTGTCCCAAATATGCGAATCCCAGAACTGAAATGATTAATACACTAACCCGCATCTTGCTTTCTATTGCTGACCTTGAACAACCTCAACTTTTCCTAACATTGGTACACGGTACTGATCTCGGCGGTGTTTGTGGTCGGGCAGTGGCCCGCAGTTTCAAAAATATTTTTGATTGACACCGGTAGATTAACTTAGACTCTTGCACGCGGTTAACTTGCTCATGTGGCTGGTGACCGAGGGGGGTTGTGTGGCGGCTGACACCGACATCAGACTTTGGTGCCCGGCGGCCGGTGCCGTGGCGGCGGCCGGTGTTATATCCCTTGGTTTACCCTTACCCAGACATGGTGCCTCGATTTAAGTACATTGTGTTCTTTTGCACCATGTCTTATCTGTGTGTTCAACTTTATTATTGCATGCCTTGATCAATAAACGGTGATGATGATTATGATGATTTCGATTTAAGTCCGGCCCGCGCCTAGATTCGAACGCACGATCTTTTGATCACGGTGCAGGCATCCTAACCACTACATTACCGCGGCGGCGCAGCGGCCGGCGGAAGGGAGGCTGCGGAGGCATAAGGGCTTTTTACGCATTTTTGGAAAAATTAATGGGTTTAGTGAGAAACTGCTCTTGGATAATTCGAAGAAAAATGTCTCGTCTTTGCGATGGTGCATCTGGTTTTGTGCTATCTCTAGCAGTTTGTTCTACAGCGCTTCAAAAATCACCCATTTACATGGGACTCAAACGGGACTTGAGACTTGCCCCCAGATGACGTCACGAGCTGATGTCACGATCAGATAGAATCGCCAGACGACCCTACCTGGTATATAGGGCCTTGGGCGTCGGTAGACCGACTGAACACATGCGTCCGCTGTCCATCCACTGCGCGGCTCGTGGTCTTCAATGCGACATTCGCGCCTCTCATGGAGAAAGGGTCACGCGGAAGCGGCAAGAAACCGCTAGCTGTACTCTGGCACGAAGCCGTGGCCGGCAGAGGCAAGGCCCTAAAACATAAGGTTGGACGAAGTTTTCTACCAAAAATGTACTAGAATAGCGTACGAGTCAAAGCTATTTCCGTTGTTTCTTTACAAATATGTCGCAAACAAGCTTTTTCTGTAATAAATCATTATTTTGAAATTAAGCAACCAGTTACTATAAATTCGATAAGCAAACACTTATTTTTTATATAAAAGCCTAGCTTATATAGTCCAACTCTAGTTGAATAATCAAGTAGCCACTAAATTTTCCAGATGTGACACATATTGCGCACTTCAGACAAATGCGTTGCTAAGGCGTTGCTAAGGGCTCTTTCACTTTCGCATGTTTTGCTGCGTGGTTTGTTTTTGTTATGAAGTGAGGGAAGTGAGATGGACAGGCTGTTTGATATTTTATTCTGGTTTTCTAGGACCGTCGCAATTATTTAACTAGACATACTTTTCTTGCTTTTTTACCCGAGGCTTTTTTAATAATTGGTACCTAGATTCTATCGTGGAAATAAAAGGGCCAGCAGGCCACAGGGGCAAATGCAAGTCGACTGATCGTGAAATGAAAGGTAGAAGTGTCTGTTCCATTATAAATTTAATGTGATATGATGGAACATGAAGCAACAGGATCAGACGCAAGAACCACCAATAAAGAGCCCAGAACCAGCAAGCGCCATGCCATCAAGAGCAGCCATGATAACGTTTGATTAGCTTTCAGAAAACCTTGGAACTATATGCCAGACGGTGAGCAATCAAGAGATCTTACAAGACCAGTAGTTACTTGAAAACGAGAGCCGCCAGGAAAATCAGCAGATTCTTCAATGGCAACACATTTCAACATCTATCTAGCAATGATTTGCACCAGCGAGGTGGCTATCATTGTGTTTTGTGTCTGTATCCCTAACTGCTCAAAAATATTTGTCAATAAATAAACAAACAAATAATGCGTCTTTTTCTACTGAAAGTAAGTCCTCCAAGTGGCATGGCAAGGGATGAATAATAGCGCAGGTACCTAATTAATTGCCATCTATTCATTCAATTCATAAATCATAGGCAATTTCAGGGCATCGATCTGCAGCGCCCTTACTGCATGGTACTGCGGATCGTCCATGGGTTTCTTGATGACTGCGACTCTGACTCAGACTTTCAAAAAGCAACTCTGACTTTGATTTCAAATGTTGGCTCTGACCGACTCCGACTCCACAGCCCTAGCAGGTCTGCAGAGGCAATGGATTTTTGGTGACTCCGACTCCGACTCTGGCTTTCAAAATCGACTCTGACTCTGACTCTGGTCAGAACTGTCGACTCCGACCGACCACAACTCCGACTACGGAACCCTGAAAGGTCTGCGGAGGGGATCGAATTTCGGTAACTGACTCAGACTCCAGCTTTTAAAATCGACTCTGACTCCGACTCGACGACTCAGGTCAGAACTGTCAACTCCGACCGACTCCATGACTCCGACTCCGGAGCCCTACTGGCAGCTATCACGCCAGGGAGCTGCAAATCATATGTTCCGTGGCGGTTTATGGCATTAAAGTCGATAATGCGGCTGAATCGCACTATGAAACACCCTTATTGGCTGCAAGAACCACGAACGTTAGCGCATCACCACTGGAAAACGTGACAAGATATCGATTAATTGGCCCTGGATTTGGATAAATAACATGTTGATGATCATATTAGCACACATTTACATTATCATCTATCTCAAGGTTGCCCTCCAGGCGGCTCTAAACTATGGCAATTTCCCTATCTTCAACACGTAAATGCCCTCGGGCGTTCTCGTGGTGACGTAGGCAAGGCCCTATATACCAGGTAGGGTCGTCCGGCGATTCTACCTGATCGTGACGTCAGCTCGTGACGTCATCTGGGGGCAAATCTTGAAGTCCCGTTAAAGTCCTATGCAAATGGGTGATTTTTGAAACGCTGTAGAACAAACTATGCTGAAGCTAGCACAAAACTAAGTGCACCATCGGAATGCCGATACATTTTTTCTTCGAATTATCTAAGAAGCGTTTTTCACTAAACCCATGAGTTTTTCCAAAAATGCGTAAAAAAGCCCCCATGCCTCCGCAGCCTCCCTTCCGCCGGCCGCCACGCCGCCGCGATAGTGTGGTTAGGATGCTTGCGCCGTAATCCAAAGATCGTGCGTTCGAATCTAGGCGAGGGTCGTACTTAAATCGAAGTTGCAAGCAGAATATGCGTTTTTTTCTGGATTTCTGGATAAATCACTTATATTACAGCTAACCGTTCATAAAACTATCGATAAAATTGACTGAAAACCAAAATATAGAATACATTCTAATAAAACAAATTCAAATATGGCGGCCGTTGCGCCAGGCTCTGCCCCCGACTCCGCCCCTTCGTGTGACGTCATCTGTGCACTTGGACACACAGGGAGATAGGGGACGACATGGGCCTGGACGTAGGCATGGGAGTGCCAGGTTGGTAGGAACTAGACTTCGACGCCCCCTGGGCAGAGGCGCCGAGGATGTCGCCGCTGCATTCTGGCAGTACCTACTGCAGAACAGAGACAAGACACTAATCACTATTTACGCTGACAACTGCGCAGTTCAGCAGAAGTCGTGGTTATTCGCCACAGTGCTGAACATATCTTCAGCAGGCTCACAACGCTACAGAGAGGATCACGATCAAATATCTGGAAACTGGGCACACGGCCAAGTGGCGTCCTCGTAAAAACCAAGGCCCTATATACCGTAAAAACCCTGAAGCCCGAGGACTTCATGAACTTTGAGAATGGCGTGAGTCAGAAGAAACTGAACGCTCTGAAAAGTGAGTGGCTCCGACCGCATCTGCGCGAGTTCCGAGTCATTCAGGCCAGGCGCAGCAGCGCGAGACTCTTCGTGGAGGCCGAGCACACGGATCGCACATGGCGAACGTACGACCTGCTTGAAAATACCTACGACAGCACGGAGGCCCCGCCGTGCCGAACCGACCCCCGCCGAAGTTAGTTGGAAGCACTGCTGCTCCACGGCGTACATTTCCTACCAGCCCATAGGGTTTGCATGTTAAATGGCCTGTTTTCGGCGAGCGATATCTCGGACAATATTTGAAAAAATTAATGGCCCTTAGTCTCAGATGATAGATCGAAGAATTTTCTTTCGACAATTCCTCTACCATTTTTCACGAAACCCAGCCGATCTTCTGCGGCGTACAGGGTAAAGATTTCTCTGCACGCCAGCACCCGCGATACGCCTCTCCGGTTGTCGGCGCAGAGTCCTCGGTAGCGCAGTCGGTAGCGCCGGCCCCCGCCGAAGTTAGTTGGTAGCACTGCTGCTCCACGGCGTACATTTCCTACCAGCCCATAGGGTTTACATGTTAAATGGCCTGTTTTCGGCGAGCGATATCTCGGTCAACCTTTGAAGGAATCAATGGTTCTTAGTCTCAAATGATAGATCGATGAATTTTCTTTCGACAATTCCTCTTCCATTTTTCACGAAACCCAGCCGATCTTCTACGGCGTACAGGGTAAAGATTTCTCTGCACGCCAGCACCCGCGATCCGCCTCTCAGATCGTCGGCGCGCGGTCCTCGGTAGCGCAGTCGGTAGCGTATCGGGCTACGGATACGAGGGTCGTGAGTACGAATCCTGGGAGCGCCGCGTGATTTCGGCTAGAATTGAATGATGTAGATTCTTGAATGTTTGCATTATCAATTATTAATTGCTAATTGAATGTACCTGCCCACTAATCGTCCCTTAAAACCTGTTATTTAAGGAATTTAAGAAATGAATGTGACGTGCGCGTCACGACTGCCAACCATAAGCGCTACCATATTCTAGTTTGAACTAACCTTTTGCTAGTCCCGACCACATATAGGTTTTCTAGTAGTTATACTAGAAATTCCTACCAAGTTCGTCCTACCCTTCACTCTATACCCTGGGTAGCGCAGCTGCCGGACATTGGTCACGTGACCACATTTTCCGTTTGACCTTGAGTTGGCACCAGATTTTGTCGACAGATGTGGCGCAGCTTATTTTACTGCATTATTTTAGAAACTATAGTCCATTTTTTTTTCAAAAGGCGCACGGCCCGAAAATCGATTTTAGAATTGTCACGTGCAAAGTGATGGTTTTTACAGAAATCAACGAACACCGGCTTGGAACGTTTTGAAATCCAATTGAAATCCAAGGCGTCCAAGGCCTTGAAATCACTGGCCGGCTCCAAGGCGCCGGTTCGGTCGGCTGGTCTCTGACTTGCGATAGTTTGGAAGAAAAAAATATAGACATCTGACATTCGACTCATATTGAGGAACGGTGAATCGAAAATGCTTCCACACGGGGTCTAGCCATAGGCACTAAACAAATGATTAAACTGATGACGTGGATGACCTGTTTGCAGACCTACAAAAGTAACACACGGATTGACTTTTGTTTTATATTTATTTCTGTTGAGTACAAAAAGAAACATGAGCCAGCATATCTGCCGATCTATTGCAATGCTGATGGATCGATTTCTGCACTGGGAAGAAGTCGGGTACCCGGGTACCTATGCGCCAGCTAAATCTGGAAAGACTTATAAAAAGACGACTGAAGTTTGTAGGTAGCATGCGAGAACACAATGTAAGACAACAATACGGAACTTCACCAGCTTCGCAAATAATGACATGTTTTCCATGAGCTTGCCGCTCAGAATTCGTGCCCCGACATATTCTGTCTTGAATATTTAAATAGTTGCCGCTTGCTATTTCTCAAGTGATGGGCTGGCTGTGGAATCAAGGTTAACACAGGAGTGACGTTAAATTTGCATGCAAAATCAACAGAATGGCTCAAATCTATGAATTTACCAGGGGGTGTCGAAGTCTAGTAGGAAAATCTGGCAAATTCCCTGCGTGACGTCACGTCGGGGATGACCGACGGCACCTTGCACTGAAAGATACGGCAGAACGGCTATTTTTGAAAAATGATTAAAAATACTTTTGTGCTGTTATGACGCATAAAACGCTTATCATCATGTTCCTCATCATGTGATAAAGGCATATCCGTGGTCGAAAATAGCTGAGCCCCTCCCAATTTCCAACCACCAACTTCATAAGCAAAGGATGTAAGCGTAATCCTTAAGGGCGACTTTCCTATACATATCCGTACATATGCGTCCTTATGGAAATCGGTAGTGTGGCGATTGGCGACGCGCGCGACATCTGTGTGGCGACCAAGTGGCGACTGTGGCGACACCTGGTGGCTGCTTTTCTGCTGTATGTAGGCATTGGGGTTTTGCCAGATGTGGTTCCTACTGCTACACCACTATTTTGACCCAATACTAGAAAAGTTATTTTGCTAGTAAAAGGCAAGCAAATTGAAAGTTGATTTATAAAATTGCTTATAAATGATTACGAGATAATAATAAAGAAATTTTGATTGAATAATTATTAAAATAATCAACCGTGAAACTATATTCTGGTAGGTTTAGTAGAAATAAGTCCGTGCAATCTTGTATTTAGGGCCTTGGAATTTACTAACATTCTGCAATGTGACACGATTTGAAAGCTAAATTGAACGACTTGCTCCGTTGCACTGCGCCCACTGTGCTTATCTTTCAAAAATGGCCGAGAAATTCATCTCAGCTTGCGTTATTTTCTAGCGTCTCGCACGTGCCAACTCCAAAATAATACTTCGGGCCATGAGCCTTTTGAAAAAAATGGACTATAAATATTTAGACGTGTGGTGGCAAATGATACCGTGCAAATGATATTAAATGATCGGTGACATAGTTACCATTGAAACTTGAATAGCATCATTAAAACACAATTAAACTATTATTACTTTTCCATTGATTTTATTGTTTGCATGCATAGGTAGAAACTGAAGAGCTGAGCCTGCAGCTTACAGTTGTTCTATACGGTAGCGGCGGAACACCTTCAATTAAGGGGGGGGGGCACTGCCGACTTTCGGGTTAATTCTTTCCATGCAACGCCCATAGGGCTTACGTTTAAAATGCTAAAATTAAAGGGGGCACGGTGCCCCGGTGCCCTCCCCGTTCCGCCGCCTATGGTTCTATAACTCTTAATCCATAAATGAAGGCTACTGAGGGCTGCAAATTTGTTTCACTTATCTTTAATAACTTAACCCTACCTTCATCTGCGTATTTGGAAATTCCGACCTCGACGAGCGTCTGTGGTAGAAAACCACCACTTTGGTAGGGGAAACTACTGCTGTCTGCTACCATTTGCACTGCATGTGTCGCTATAGCTGCATCTATGCATATACATATAAACTGCGACATCTGTGTGCTATGATTCTAGTTAGCGATTAGCTAGGGCACCAGGGTGGATCCAGACTTTCAGTTTGAGGCAGGGCCGGGGTGCGGAGCCGGAGCTGGAGCCGGCATATTTTGCCCGGAGCCGGAGCCGAAGCCGTGAAACAATATAGCCCGGAGCCGGAGCTGTCAAAAAAGACTACGGCTGCTTTTTTGAAGAGGAAAAAATTATTCACCTAGCTCGGTTTGTCAAACCGAACTACCTGGAACTCGCAGTTCCAGGCAGTAAAACATGCGGTATTTAAAATATGAAAATAACCTTGTTATACAAATGCAGAAGCAACGTGCACCAAGTCCCATCTTCTTTTTTCTGCCGCCCGTATTTTTCAGGGTAACGAGGGATGCGGAAAGAGGCTCACAGATAAGGAAAAACAGATCTGACCCTCTTGTAAGAAAAAAAGATCCCAATGCCCAACCAAGAAACGAACCTCACAGATGATCAAGGAAATCAAGGGGATCATCAAAAGAAACCCTTGAGGTGACTACGAAACATCGCCAAGACGGTTAGCCTCTCGCTAAGAACGTTGCTAAATACTTGAATACTTCACATGAATACTTCATGTGCTTGTGAATTTCCTTCATGTACGAATTTCCAGTCGCAATGAAGGCCAAACACCCCGCGGGAGTGATGGTTCTGGGAGTGGTGTCAAGCGATAGGCACGTGGTGCCGCCCCACTTCTTTGGTCCCGGAGAAAAGGTCACTACCGACGTTTATCTGCTCGTTCTGGAGAAGAAGGTGAAGCCGTGGAATGATCAGGTCACCGGAGGAGCGGATTGTGTTTCAACAAGACTCGGCACCCGCACACACGGCCAAGAACACGCAAGACTCAAGAGTGGTGTCAGCAGAATCTCCACATGGTGTGGGCCAAGGCTATAGAACTTCAGTCAGCCAGTGGCCTGGGTGCTGCGATCAGTCAGCGGACTGGGTGCTGCGATCAGTCAGCTGCTGTGTCAGTGGGCTGGCCCGGTCTCACCTGGCGCCGGGATCGGGAACACCTTGTTGTTTGTAACGTTGAAAATAAATGTGTATGTGTATGTATGTCGCCCGTGGGTCTCCTTGAGTCGGACCAGCTCCGGTATCGACTCCATCAGGCCCTTCAGCGAGAAGCCCAGGGTGATGTACGCGATAGCGTGCCCGACCATTGCCAGGTGCTTCTGGTTGAACTCGTCCAAGTATATTCCCTGTGCAAATTAACAATGTCACCGTCACCGCCGTGAACTAACATGCAAAATCATACTTTCTTCTGAATGACTTTTTGAGAAAATCCATCAATGGTGTCCTGAAGTATAGCCTAAATCAAATCAAAGAATCGCTACAATGAAACGAACGAAAAGACAAGTCATGTCTCGTGGACAACAGCTACATATCGCCCATACGACAAAGTGCACCATTTGATGGACGTCCGCGCTCCACCGCCCGGCTGCACCTGCCAGCGGCGGCCGGGGGAGGCGGCCCGACCAGTCTCCAGCTGTCGAACTCGCCTGGGGGTGCTCGGCCACCAGCCGGAGGATGGACTCGCGCGCCTCGACGGGCACAGAGCCGCCGGCCGGCCGCCACGGCGACTCAGACTCGGGCGGCGGGCCGGCCGGCCGCGGCCCGGCCGCGCCGCGCCGCCGACCGCCGCTCGTCTTGGGCCGCCGGCTGCGCTCCACCATTTTGAGCACGTGTTGGGTGGACGAGTCGCAGACGGGCCGGAGGTGCAGCTGTCCGCCGGGCAGCCGCTCGCAGCGGCACACGTCGGTGGCGTCGAGCAGCAGCTCCTCCGGCGAGTAGTAGCCCAGCCGCCGGTACGGGATCGACGTGTTGGTCAGCTCCCTGCACACCGACGGCGCATACGGACGGTTAGCACACCGACGGCGCGGTGGTGCAGCTGTCCGCCGGGCAGCGTATTTACAAATTGCAACCGAGCTCCGCCGTGGGGTAAGGTGGGCAGGGGTTTTTGCACTACGGCTGCGGTTGAACTACCGTCTGTGGTAGAAAGTTCAGGACGATGGCGCGTTTCATACGAAATCTGGCGCAACGTTTGTTTGCTTCTGAACTTGTACTGTTATTGCTGTGAATTCTTGAAGTGGGAGTGTTTCAATAACAATTTGTGGATTATTTGAGTTTCTTTATATAAACATAGAATAAATTTATGAAACATTGTGTGGAAACTGCAAATACTGATATGATCAATTACTTAGTTTGGGAATTGATACACATTTTGTAACGATTTGTCTGGCAAATGGTGTAACAAACCTCAAGCCTATCATGATTCATGATCTGAAGCTGCTGTAACAAATCAAAATTGCTTTGATGTTACATAGTAACTTGTTGGAAAGACTGGAGCATGATTCAAGATGATGTGTAAAAATTCAAGATTTGTGCGAAAGCTTGTGACTGAAGAACGAAAACAGTTCGATATGATGGCTCAATCAAACGTGGAAATGGAAGACAAAAGTAGAGTTTCAACGTTCCAGCATGTGAGAATAACTTCAGAAATTCATAGTTCTTGTAGCATTGCATTCTTTTTATGTACATTTATAGGTTTTGCTAGGGTATTTCAATTCATTGTGTCAGTTGAGATATAGATAGATGGATTGCGAAAAATTTGTAGAATCATTGTATGGTAGCTAGGTACTTGTTCGGTAAAAAGGTATGTGATGAATGCCATGAGAAGGTTTTTTATGATTTAATATATGATCGTTGTGGTACCTACAAAAATGCAAGCTTACTAGCAACTAGTTTCTGAATCAAATCGAAAGTATTTGCCATGAATGTAAATATGTACCTGCAAAGTATGTCAATAAATTTGTGTGATGTTGACCAGAGAGTTTAATCATCTGGGCATTTATGTCGCTTTTTACATTAGGTGTTAAGCATAGAAATTACGGATGAACTTTGTGCCAATATCTTCAATGCACAATGTATGTAGCATGTCTACAACCCTCACTGATCCTGCTATAGCTATAGGCATTTGGCACCAGCTTGACCAAGGGCATGAACTTCACAGTTGCACAACCTTTTGTCATGTACCACCAGTCACTTTTTTACTTAAGGTGCACATAGCACTGCACACAACAATGTGCAGAGGGCCTACGCCCTACACAAAAACAACATGATTAGTGTGCACTATGCAAAGCATTGTACCCTGATTATTTGAATATTTTGATCACTCAACAGTCAGCAGTCAGGAGATAATTATTGAATATCACATTTATTATACATCACTTGTCAAACAAGAGCATGATGACACACATTTTGACAAGCAATCATGGTAGTACCTATTCCAATAAGTTGGACAGTCACCTCCCTGGGCGTCATTTTTCCAGGAAGGTACCTCTGCAGGTGTTGTGGTAGGCTAGGTTGAATTGGGTTAAGTTAGGCGAAGTAAAGGTGGTTAGGACCAGGTCAGACCGTAAGGCCTGGTCAGGTTGATTTTAATCTTTCATTCTAATTTGACATAGATACCTATTACCTATGTTTTTGCTCCAGCCTGAATTTCATTAGGTAATGAGTTAATTTTGCTTTGTTTTTATCTGTCTTGTTTTGTGTTTTTGTCCCTTATATTTTGCCCCATAGGCAAGGGAAGGTGTAGGAGCATGATTGGAGGCGCTCAACCAGACGGCATAGGAGGGCACGGTTTCTGAATGCGCACTGATGCCTGATTCAAGCCACACTGTCTTCATGCGGGGCGGCGCGCTACTTAAAAGTCCCTTAAAGAACGGGAAGTGATGCCGATAGAACCTTCAATCATTCTGGGCTAACGCTTATGACTTGGAAAAAGTCGCGATCCCTATTCAATCGAAAACCTGTGGGGCGTGGGCTCTTGTTCAGCAGGAGGTGTATGAAGAGCCACCCGCCATAAGCACTGCTCAACCGCAGGCACAGGTTTAGACGGCGTTGGTCCGCATCAAAGCCAGTGTGCTGGAGAATTCATTGGCTGAAATGCTCCAGAACATTCATCACTGTGTTTTTATGAAAGGTGGCTACAAGCTCAGTTAAAAGAAAAAGTACCAGATTTTTTTGCTTTTTAATTACAGCGGGAAGAAAGGTGTTCGGATAATTTCGTTACACCCCCTGTTATGTTCAAATGGTTGCTAAATTCGAAATCAGCTCCAAAAACTAGCCTAGAAATATGTAAAAACTCGAAAAAGGAACCGAGGTCATCAAAGGTCATTGAGCTGACCTGACCTTCAGGTGACCTTGACACCCACCCTAATGCATGGGACCAGCATCGCTGCATCATATCACATGTTTCAATGCTTGAAACCACGTGAAGACTGCAACCGCGCGGCTAATGCGAGCCGACATACGCCGAATCGCGATTCGGGCCAAACATGGTCTCGAGAAATAGGTCACAGGTCATTTGGGTCAGGGTAGGTGTAAAATTGATAAAATCGGGGGCATTGAAAGTTTCGTCGCGATCGGACGGTTTTACGCGAGTTACTCACGAAAAACCGATAAAGCGCACCCAAAAAGGCAGAAATATGCACATGCGATATCCTATACTGCGAAAAAAGGTGCATCATTTTTTAACGTCGCCGACAAATTGTAATTACCCTGAGCTCAGGCAAATGTATGGTAGAAAATCCCCCAAGTGAAATACACTACGGCGGAAATAAAATACCCTACGGCGGAGCTCGGTTGCAATTTGTAAATACGCCGCCGGGCAGCCGCTCGCAGCGGCACACAAGGCTATAGAACTCCAGGTAAGGACACCAGCCGTTTGACCTTGAACGCCGCCGGCCGGCCGATGACGTCATTGGAGGCAAGCCGGCTCGGCGGACACACAGGGCGAATGCATAACGGAGGGGCGTTGGAACGTTGCGGGAGCCAGGGAGATATTTTAAAGTGGTTGCATACCACCATTGTTTGTTGATTGATCTACAGACTGCATCCTTTTAAACCTCGGTGCATCCTAGGCCTGGATGGTGCGTACATTCGTGGAACGATCACCCCGTCCGACGTCCGTGGTCGAAGCTGTCATAGTACTTAAGACACCAAGACGGGTGCAATAACGGCGATCCGATCCCGTCTCTGGCGAATTTAGAGGGGTCGTAAGGACCCAGGCCGAATCTGACCGTCTATTTTTAGGGAAACGGGGAGGGTGAATGGACAACCGATGGCTTAAGAGATGATGAGAAGGGATCCGTCGTCGATTGTTGTTTGACAGACCACACATGTTGTACTGGGCGTATGACCATCAGAGGTAATGCCTGAACGTAGGCAAGCATAATTGGTCTGTCATATTGTTTAGGAATATAAAATGGTAATGGAGATCATTGAGGATCTCTACATTACGGGAATTCACTAATTACTACGGCCCATAGGGGCACCGCCGGAGCTGTTGTTTTGCCATCGGTCCCAGGCAACTCCAGGGAGCTGCAGTACCCGGCGGCCAAAGCGGCCACCTCGTCGACTCGCAGGTCCTCTGGGATTCCGTGATGCTTTAGTTCTTCACCCACAGAAGCACGGGCATAGCAATTAGCAGTAGGATGTGGGGCTAGGTGTCTGTCCACCTCTTCATTCAAAGAACAACGTGTACAGCGCCTGGTCCCGCCGAAGCTCGGTATCGACCGTGACTTAAAGGGACCCTCCCACCTTCAAAAAAGTTTATGAATTGGCATGAAAGTGATGGCGCTCGGTTCCGAAAGAGCGAAAACGAATATCTACCAAATTTCACCGAAAAATATTCACCGGTTTTCAAGATATTAGACTTTTACTTTTGTTTACTTTTTTGGGATGTAAGCTGTTTCTAGCGACTTTATTTTAGAAGTGTGGCGTTTGCGGCAGTTGTTGCGCGCAAATAGCATATACCACCGCGTGCTACAAAACGTTTTAGTCAAACATTTAAAAATCGTTAGATATCTGCGCTGACGTCACACATTCAGAGGGGTATTCCTAAGCATTAGCCCCTCTGAATCAAAATGCTGCAATTTTGAAATTCAATATTTCCGATTTAAGGCAATTCTCGATGTTGTGAGTGCCGAAACCGGTAATTGTGAGCCAGGGACCCCATTTTGGCTATCTCAACTCAAATCTAATGTTAAGGTGGGAGGGTCCCTTTAATCACAACTGGCGGATCCAAGAAGCGGTATTGGACACTGCGGGGGCTTTATACCCCAAAAAGGTTTCTCGGAATTAATTTAAAAAACTCGGATTTCGATTCCTTGCGCACTGCTGTGCGGTGTGATTAACCCAAGGCCATCTATAGAAGGTACAGTCACTCCCCCGCCGACCAATCAGAGACAGATCCTGAGTGACGTCACCCTTGATGCTCGCAAGGGGTACAGTAGGTCTACTAAAAAAGTCCCCCGCTCCAGAGGCGGCCGGCCGGCCGAACCCCCGGATTCCAGCCCCGACTCTATTGCGCAGGCCGCGGCAGCGACACGGGTCAGGTCGCGGCACCCGGCGAGTGGGTCAGTTGGCGGCGGCCGGCCGTGGAGTGAGGACGCCGTGTGTGGGGCTCAGAGATGCCGCAGTGCAGAGGACGGGAAGATAATGACTCTGCACGATGCCGGAAATGATGCCTTTGTGATCTAAATTAAACACCTGCAGTGCATATCCTCCCTTGCCCCATTCCTATTTTATCATAATCCTTCAATAATCTGTAATGGCAATTCAGCGCAAGCAAGCAAACAAAACAACCCGTTTAGCGGCGACATCATCTCGGATAAAAAAGCGACATTGATGATTAGAATCATTGACCTATAATAAGTATAGACAGACTACACTGGCTTAATCAGCGCCTGAAGGCCGTTCCCGCTGAGCGACACTAGCGCCACCGTACGTGTAAGGGCACGAACTAATGACACAATGCTTTGTCTATGGGAAAAACGCAAAAGTTTATCAACTTTTTTCGCGTAAATAACACGACAGAACGGAACGAGACTGCATCTACAATGAAGAAGCGTCCAAGCTTAATCACTTGAACATAGCCCAAAGTCATAGGGTGAGTGACACGGCACGCGCCACGCGCCAACTAAGTGGTGACAAATTTGTTCAATCAACAATAACTTTACAACGACTAGGTTGTTGTAAGGTAGGTTGATTGAGCTGAAACTTGGCATGTCGTTGGACATGCAAATGATGATGCATTTCCACGTGTCACGGTTTGGGTGCTGGTGCACGTGCGCACGTGCAGGGTACGCTTCCAGTTCTCGAGAACGGCTAGGCCGATTGCGCTCAAATTTGGTGCGTCGTTAGGGACCGTTTGACAGGGTGCCGTGCACAAGTCAGTTTGGGTCCAGCTTGCACGTGCGCACGTGCAGGGGTCGCTTCCACATCTCGAGAGTGGCTGGGCAGATTGTGCTCAAATTTGGTACACCGTTAGGGACCGTTTGACAGGGTGCCGTGCACAAGTCAGTTTGGGTCCAGCTTGCACGTGCGCACGCGCGAAGGGTCGCTTCCACATCTCGAGAACGGCTGGGGAGATTGCGCTCAAATTTGGTACACCGGTAGCGACCGTTTAGGAGGGTGCCGTGCTCAAGTCCATTTATTTCCAGTTTGCACGTGCACACGAGTGGGGCCACTTTCACATCTCGAATGAGCGGCTTTGCCATTGCGCTCAGAATCATCATTTCTAGATCCGTTAAAGGAGCTTCACTATCACGTAGTTTTGCAGGTCTCATGCGCGTTTCTCTTCATGATTGCGAATTCGATTAATACAGGTTGTTAGTTGATTTAACATTATGTATTGTGTATTTAAGATGAAGCTCAGCAGTAACATTAATGACATCATCAAAGCATCGTCAAAGCATATGAAGACGATGAAGACAAAGCAAAGCATACCAAGAATAATGTTCATGGTATAGTAGAGACTGTAGGATGAGTGGCGATATACTCATCCAATCTGAGTGCACATAATGATGCATCATTTTATTCACCCATGAGCCTCTTTAACCCGCGTCCGGGTGGGCCTTTCAGCCAACTTCGCCATAGTGATGGGAGGAGGGGGGACGTATTTGTCAACGCCATATTATCTCGCAAAGGAAGAAAGATAGAAAGATGCGGAAAGGGCAGTAGGTAGCTCGCTATAAGAACTTTGAGAATCATCTTGACAATTTTTCAATCAGGTCATCGCTAAAGGTCACTGGTGATCACCAAAGTTCACGAATTCTGGTTTTCGATTTTAACAACGTTCCAAAAATCAGCGCACACACAAGTAAATGAGGGGCCTTCTGCTCTTGAGCACTTATGTTGAGCCACGCAAGAAATAATTAAGCCAGTCATTAGCAGGTCACACTTGGTAGGCATTTCGACTGTTGCAGTCTTCTGAGCTTCCATTCAGTTTTCTTGACGGCTCCAGCCTCCATCGTGTTTAATTGCAGTAGCAACTTACAACTTAAATTCTTCAATCTTTTTTACTTTATATGTTGGCCATAAGTCGGGCTATGTCTGGTTCAGTTGGCAGATGAATTTCAGCACACATCAGAAGCCTTCCAGCAACAAGAACATAGGCCTGTGCCTGCCTTCTTAGGTAGACCTTGGGTAGACCTCTTCCAAACCGTTTCTTATGACATTTGTTAAGATTGCAAGTGTCTCTCAGTTTTTTTTCTTCTCTTGACTCTAGCTATTATGCTAAAATTATCAGTGTCTGACTGCTCTAGCAGATAAGCAGGATAAATTTAAAGAAAATGAAATAAAATGCTTTAATTACATAAATACCAAATATCTCAGATCACACTGCTTGAAATGCTTGCTGTAATAACGTAAGTCAATTTTATCGCCTTGAAATGATTCACTTATCACGTGCAATATATGCTTGATATTTATTTTGTGCTCTTTATTGGTGACAAACTATCTTTTCTTGTTTAGCACAGGACTGTCAACACACCTTACGCAATTTGCAATGCGGCAACAATAAATGATGCCGAGGACTTTGTTTATTTCGTTACCATGGAGACGATTTCGTGAGGCTTGACTACAAACCTTAAATGTTTAAATAAATGTTTTGTAGTAAATGTTAGCGTTCTGATACACATTTTAAAATAAATTAACGTTAGATATTTAACAAACTTTTATTTCTACGTCCGTGCTTAAAGGTTAGGATTGCCCTTATCCTGCGCTGTAATTTCAGAAAACAATTTGCTTCTTTGGTCGACGAGGAACGCCGCAAAGACGCGAGTAGTTCGTCTATACTTATTATAGGTCAATGATTAGAATAGACTTAGCGCGAGGGCAAATGGAGGGGTATAACTATATGTATCACATACCGAGTATTTTATTCCCATCTAGCGAATTAAGATTGGGGATCTTGTCCAACAAGTCAGCGGCCGTTCTAGACACAGAATAATGCTTTGTTTTCGGTCACATCATTATCTGCAATAATTCGAAGCGAGGTTTAACCCTCGCCGGCCGAGAAGAAGAAGAGAAGTGACATGATCTTTTGCTCTGACCCGATCTAAAATTGGCTGAAGTATCTTTTCTTCTTTTTGCTACTTTTGACGCTACTTCGAATACCACTTAAATGCCCAAAGCTGAGTTATAAGAATGATGCTTAATCCCCAGTTCCACTCCAACAGGGCTTGAGAGTCTAGGCATTCCTGTGGGGCACGGGCTAACAATGACTATCTCATAATCATTGTGGCCATGAACATCTACTGCCATTGATTAACACCGGTTTCGCTGCGCTGAGCGGTGGCCGTCCCGTTTGTTGGATTCTACAGCTGGCTGGCGGAAAGCGTTACCGGTCGCCCGTCCACCGCCCGCGGGCCGGACCGAGCGGTCCCGCTGACCCTACCTGACCTGAGCCCGGCGCGATATGGGACGGGCAGACGGGGGTTCGGCTCAGCGAAGGCAGCGCCCACTGGTGCTGGAGACTTTTTTAATAGACCTACTGTACTCCATTCCTTTGCAACGTAAAAAGGACCAACTTCATTTGAAGATTATTGATGGCACTCTGCACATACCGCCTAGCCGTTGATGTCAATGGAAAGCCCAACTAATTTTCTAGCGACAAAAA
Source organism: Amphibalanus amphitrite (assembly GCF_019059575.1). Lineage (NCBI taxonomy): Eukaryota > Metazoa > Arthropoda > Thecostraca > Balanomorpha > Balanidae > Amphibalanus > Amphibalanus amphitrite. Next base: position 116,718 of record NW_024882593.1, on the reverse strand, counting down.
AGAGCAGCAATATGCTAAGAAATGGCCGGTTTTGAAGATATAGACGATTTAAAAACCATCTGCAGCAGCAGGAAAGCAACGTAAAAACGCATCGAGCTTATATTTTTACTATGGATAAATCATTTTTCGCTAAGTTTTTAGATATGGTATAGATTTAAGTTACAACTTTATTACAATATTTTCATTACTTGAAACTTTATTTCAAAATAATATTTTCAAAAATGGCCGCTGTTGGCAAGTAGCTTGGGAGCGATTGTGGCGCACCGCGCCATTAATTGTCTTGAGGCCCCCTTATGATGTCATCAAAAGTGGAGTGACATGGGCCTGGATTAACCAACATTTCCTCAGAAAAGTTGTGAAGTTTTCATTTATTCTCGAAAATCGATTTCGGGCGCTGCCCTGGTTGTTGGGGAAGACATTTGCCCCAAATGCCTTCCCCTGGATCCGCCAGGCCGTTGCCCCACTCCGAGCTTGATTAAAGACGTCTTCAAACCTCACCAGAAACCGATGGTAAGGTGAATTTAAATCCAATAACTCATCTCTGTCTGCCCGCCTAAATATACTACACATGGTACACTCGGGGGCAGATTGATGTTCCACCACTCCCTACCGATCGGGCGATCCCATGGCTCAGCATTGGCTGCTGCCAGTGGCAGCACTGGCAGCACTGGCACTGGCAGGCAGTGCTGAGCAGTGCTGAGGGCAGGCAACACTGGCAGCAGCCAGTGCTGAGCCATGGGATCGCCCGATGGGTAGGGAGTGGTGGAACATCAATCTGCCCCCGAGTGTACAGCACCCGGCCCTGTCGGAGCTATGAGCCGATCGTGATAATTTCGGCTTTCCCCATTCCAAGCTCGATTAGAAACGTTCTCCTTCCCCACCCGATTGCTGATGTCAATTCAAATTCAATGCCTCATCTCTGTCTGCCCGACCATAACCCATTCATTGCACACCGTTCAGCGCCCGGCCCCGCCAGAAGTATCCTAGCGCGCTGAGCAGTTGCCTCCAGCCGCGTCATCGCGAGGCCCCGCGCGGCCCATAAATGAATACATTGCGCGAATAGCCGTGTCGCCCCCCTGGGCACACAAGGGTGTGGGCGAAGGACATGTGGCCCCCTAACTCCCCTGACTCAAATCCAATGTACTATTTCGTGTGGGGCGCAGTACAGGCGAAGGTCAACGATCGCCCACTGGTGGGTTGTGTCTCCATGCAAGAAAAAATTAGCCAGGTGATTTGCGGGTGATGTGCCAGATGAAGCACGAGGTCACACGTGCGTGCGGGCGCTTCCGCCCACGGCTGGAGGGCATCATCAATGCTGGCGGTAGCGCCAGCCTTGATGATGCCTGGCTGGCGATGATGATGCCTGGTTCACGTCTTGGCACCAAAAAATAATGTAGTATTTTTCGCTAATTAATTCAAATACAGAATTGCATAAGTGCTTAGTAAGCTCATTTTTTATGCACGGAAATTGGATGAGCGGCGACGTCACTAGGGGAGGAAAAACTAAGCGAATTTGGCGCAAGTAATTCGTTCGGGATGCAATGCCCAAATCGTTCAGACATGTATGGATAGAAATCATTCAAAGTTAAAGGGACTATCCCACCTTTAACATGGGGTTTGAGTTGAGATAGCCAAGTTTGCGGCGAGGTTCAGAAACCACTATCTATCTAGGTTGCAACCCCCGCGGGCTCTTGGTGTTGAAGAAATTCGTTCCCTTCATTTGAAAATGGGCCTTGTACAAGGCCCTATCTTCAACATGGAGCGACCGTTAGTGTGACGTCACCTCGTTTAGTCATTCTGATTTAAATGGGTTTGTTCGTTGAAAAATCGCTTAAAACCTGGTCTGAACTTTGTTGTGGTGCCTACAGAGTAAAAAGAATCAGCTTTATGACAGTAATGTGGCCTGGGGAAGGAGGTAATTTTGGGCTGTGACGTCACATATTTGAAAGTTTGTGTTTGGAATATGGGAACCCTAAAATGGTCAATGAAAAATAAATGTCAGAACCGTGTTCCTGGTCATCCAATCTATAAAGTCGGGCACAATTTAACTGGTTTTAACAACATTTTAGAAGGTGGGATAGTCCCTTTAACATGAAATTAATTAACCGCGAGTTGCTGGGGGGGGGCCTTAAACGCCCCCACTTTTTTCGCCGGGCCATAACATAAAGACAGCGCGCCGCAAGCGCGCCAAATTTTGGGTACCTGTAGGGAATTGATTGAAGTTTATTGTGACAAGGTTTCAAAAAAAAAAACGGTCGGAAAGTTTTTGAGATATCGAGGTGTTAGTGACGTCATGATTTCTGAGTTTTCGACCAAAAACAGCATATGTTAAAAAAATCATATAAAATCACAGAATAGACATACAGACATGCCGTAAACGCCATTTGACTGCCAATACCATGAACAATCAAATGGCTATCTTCGATTATTGATTATCGTTACGCATTTGCCAAAATCGTGAACTGAATCTTGACAATTTCTCGTGACTTCTTCAGGACCATGATACATGCATTTCTTAAATTGAACTTTTTTAGCCAAACACGTACACATATGATAAAATGAATGTCACCATCGTGTTCTACGCCCCAAATTACCCATAAAACATGTGTCACAGGCTGCGAATATCAGTTTTGATTTTCGGGATATGTGCCTGCCCGGTTGACCTGACCTTGACCCTGACCTATGCTTGACTGACCCCTACATGGAGCTGACACTCTTGTAGGCCTTAAAGGATGGATTGTGCACCGTTTTGACAGAGTTTATGGCGAGAGGCGCCCATTGCGAAGTCCTGAAGTCCATGCTACTGAAAGCCCGATTTCAGGTGTTTGACCTGACCTTGACCCGACCTGTGACCTCAAAACTCAACTTGAAAGTACTCATCTGAAGCGTCTCGTCGCGTTCTCTCGTTTGCCGCCTCGTGCGTTTCGCTGCGCCTATCGGTTCTCGAGTTATCGGCTGGGGGCGTTTAACGGGTGAGACTAAATGCTTACTTCGAAATCTAAGCTGCTGTGAGACGCGGTAGTAACGTTCCGGCGTGTATTGGTGCTACGCTCCAACTGACCACCAAGGGACCAGGAACCCAGCCGGCCGGCCGACCGCCGGAGGGCAGGGCACGGCAGTGGCGTCTCCAGGGACTCAACTCGGGCACACACCGGCACACCACGCACAGCGGAGGCGGGAACACCAGAACATCTCCCCTCCCCTCAGGGGTCCCACCTGAGCTCATATTACAGCCGTAAGTACCAGCATAACGTAACAACGAAAACAACTTGACAACAAAATAACAACAAAATAATTTGACAAGTGAAAAGAAACATCACGCTGCGCACACGCAAGCCTATCACTACATCTCCTCTATCAGACGCCTCGGCCGTCTCCTCGTCCGCGTCGACCGTCGGAGCGGCGGCTCCTCGGCGAGACGGGACGTCCCCTGAAGCGGCTGTCGGCCTCCGCTGGGCACCTCGGCGCGACGCTGCCCGGTCGGACCTGAGTTGTCCGATGCACCGCTCCTCTCCGCTAGACACGGTTCAACAACAGCATACCTCCGGCGAAGGTGGCACCGGTTGCGGTCTACACTGCCGCCATCGTCGAACCGCACACGATACCTCCGGAACGGTAGGACGTCAGTCACTGTGCCGCACCTCTCCCACCGGCGGGTGCGGACGTCTTGCACCCGTACATGGGTTCCGACTGGGAACTCGGGGAGATCCCGTGCTCGGCTGTCGTAGTGCTCCTTAGTTTTACGACGGCACTCCTCTCGTCGGTCAGCGAACTCTTCAGGGGGCTGCCGTTTGTAGAGATCAGGGTGTGATGGGAGAGTGTCTCTGATCGGTCGTCCGTACACGAGCTGAGCTGGCGACACTCCGCAGCTACCGGGCGTGTTCCAGTGTTGGAGGATCCCTCTCGTCCAGGCGTCCTCGTCCAGTCTGCACCTGCGAAAGTCCCAGCACCTTCTCAATAGCTTTTTAGCAGCCTTCACTCCAGACTCGGCGAGCCCATTAGATTGTGGATAGTGGGGAGATGATGTGTGATGACTGATGCCCCACTTTCTGAGAAAACTTCGGAACTGATATGATGTGAATTCAGTGCCCCCGTCACTCCACAGTGCCTCAGGAACCCCGATTTGTCGGAAGACATTTAACAATGCAGATATGACTTTGGTTGTGCCCGAGTGTAAGCCGAGGTATGCTACATGACGCCATCCAGAAAACCCATCCACAACAACAAGATATTTACCTCCAGCGTGACTTCCAATGTCGACAGTCAGATGCTGAAAGGGTCGTCCTGGAAGCTCGTGCTGGATCAGCGTCTCCCGCTGTTGGGAGGGGAGCTCACTCTGACAGCGGTCGCACGACTTTGTGACGTGATCGACGTCAGCATTCATTCCTGGCCAATAGACGATCTGTCTTGCTCTGGAAATTGTCCTTTCTCTCCCCAGGTGCCCCGCGTGGAGTGTCACGAGCGTTCTCTTCCGCAGGGATGGGGGTATAACGACCCTGCATCCACAAAGAACGATTCCATCGTCCACTGTCAGGCGATCTCGAACTGGCCAGTACCTTTTGACGGCTTCTGGGACCTCTGATTTACTGTCAGGGAAGCCGTTTCGAATGACTTCTGCCAGTAGCTGGAACTCGTGGTCCGCAGCAGCAGCCTCCCGGACCTCTTTGAGACTGATGTCGACGTCATGGGCCTTGAGTTCACTGATGACGATAGACTGGATGCAGGAAGTCGTTGCATCCTCTCCACACTCGTCGTCTTCGTTTGGGTGCTCGATCGGGTTCCTAGACAGGGCGTCTGCAGCGCTGTGCTGGGAGGCCGGTACCCATCTTGCTGAGATTGTCCCAAACTCGCTCATCCGTAACTTGAGACGCTGCAGCCTTGGATTTTCAATCTCGTCTAGCGTCTTGCTATTGAGAATTGGTACGAGAGGACGATGGTCCGTGATTACTTCGATGCTCGGAAGTCCTCCGATGAACAGGCGGCACTTCTGTAGGCCCCAGCATACAGCGAGCGCCTCAAGCTCGATGGTCGCGTACCGCGTTTCGGCATCACTGAGGAAGCGTGATCCAGCTTGGATGACGTGCCATCGCCCATCCTTGTCAGCTTGTCGCAGAACAAAGCCCAGACCCTTCTTGCGACTCGCGTCGGTTGCGAGCATCGTCGGCCTGGTGGGGTCGAAGAAGCCGAGAGTCGGCACCGAAGCAAGGTGTTCCTTCGCTCTCTCGAACGCCCGCTGATGGTGCTCTTCCCACAGAAAGGTGGTTCTTGGACTCAGAAGAGAACGAAGCGGCTCCATTAGCTCTGCTACACTGTCGGTGAATGGGGACAGCTGGTTGATGAGTCCGAAGAATCCGCGTAAGTCAGAGATGTTACGCGGAGTCGGGAACGCAGATAGAGCTTGAGTCAGTTGCGGGTTTGGCTTGTACCCCTCTTGTGTCACAATGAAGCCGGCAAACTTTGCGGAGCGTTGAGCCAGTTGGAGCTTTCCCAGGTTGAGGGAAATGCCTCGTTCCTCGCATCGAGACAGAAATTCCCGAACGTGCTGGATGTGCTCCTCCAGTGTGCTGCTGAAGATGATGACGTCATCTACCACTTTCCGGTAGTTATCGGGCATTCCCTGCAGTGCCTCGTCCATCCTTCGGTTGTAATGCTCGGAGATCGACGAGACACCATACGGGGCGCGTTTGAAGGCAAATCTCCCGAACGGTGTGATGAAAGTTGTCAGTAGCCTGCTTTCTTCCGCAAGCGGGCACTGGTGGTATCCCTTGGCAGCATCAACCACTGTGAACCATTTGGCCCTCTTTCCGACAATGGATGCTACTTCTTCTGCTGGGGTCGGTGATTGATAGCGTTCTCGACGGATGTGTTTGTTCAGCATCGAAAGATCCACGCAGAGCCGGATGCCGCCTCCCTTTTTAGCGCTGACAACGATCGGTGCGCACCAGTCAGTCGGAGTCGTCACCGGGAAGATGATGTCTTGGTCCTCAAGACGTTTCAGCTCCTCTTTCAGTGGGTCACGATACGACAGTGGTACCCGTCGTGGCGCGGTGACGCAGAATGGCACCGCATCTTCACGGAGATGGATCTTGTACTCCTCTCCTGGCATGCACCGAATGTTGCCATCAAACACAGTGGGGAATTCCTGCACGAGGTCTGGGATCTTCGTGGCACGTTGCTCCTCTCGGTGCTCGGGAGTGGCTATCTGACCGTTGGTCGTACAGTGAGTGCTCGGAGTTAGTGTCTCTTCCCTGACCTGGGATGTAGATGGCAGTGCAGCTTGCACAGATGGATTCACTGGCTATCCGAGTCCTGAGGGGAGGGGAGATGGTGACCGGTACACCTCTCGGGGCGGCGACGACATGTGCCGACCTCTCGGAGACTGAGGCCGGTCTCGCGGCGGAGATGACAGGTACCGATCACGGAGCGGTGGGGACCGATACCGGTCCCGGGGCGGCGGGGATCGGTACCGTCCGTACGACCCCTCGCGGCTCCGCCGGCCGTCGGTCCTCGACCGGCACACAGCTGCGAAGTGGTCCGGTCCCCGGCAGGCCCGACACCGCAGCCCGCGGGCGGGGCACTGCTGGCCTGGTCGGTGCGTCCGCCGACCGCAGCCAGTGCAGGCGGCCGGACCGCCACCGGCCCGGGGCGACCACACCTGCAGGGCCGACGGGCCGTCCGCAGTGCCGCCGTGCAGCTCCCGTGCGTCGCGAGATGCCGCCTCCTGCGCCCTGCAAACAGTAACAGTGGCCGACAGAGACAGGTCCGGTGTTGCACACAGACATCGAACGGTCTCTGCAGACCTCAGACCCATAATGATTCTATCCCTTATAAGCGAATCGCGACATTCAGTGCAAAAATTGCAGCTGCGGGCGAGTTCTCTAAGGGACGTTAAAAAGTCATCAAAGGATTCGCCCTGTTCCTGTACCCGTTCGTTGAACTTTTTGCGCTCAACGACCTCATTGATTTGGCCGTTCGCGTATTTCTCTAGAGCCTCGATGGACTTTCTCACGTCAGTACGATCGGGTCCACTTAGCTCCAGGTTCCGAAGCACTCTGATTGTGTCGTCCGTGAGGCAGTCTCGGAGAGCGGCTATCTGAATGCGGGGCTCTGCCCGCTCCAGACCAGACAACAGCACATAATCTTCCCATCGCTCTCGCCAGACGTGAAATAACTCGCCTCGGTCGCTGGCGATGTCCAGCCTGTCCGGTCGCGCGTGCCGGCCGGCCCACGTCGGGCCAGCTCCTGCAGCTGGAGCCACAACACCACTCCGCGAAGCGTCCACAGTCTCACCGTTATGAGACATCGCCGTCACTCGTCGGTTCCGCAACACTTATCACTTAACACCGCGGTTCAGTACCCTGCCGGCTGCGCCATGTGAGACGCGGTAGTAACGTTCCGGCGTGTATTGGTGCTACGCTCCAACTGACCACCAAGGGACCAGGAACCCAGCCGGCCGGCCGACCGCCGGAGGGCAGGGCACGGCAGTGGCGTCTCCAGGGACTCAACTCGGGCACACACCGGCACACCACGCACAGCGGAGGCGGGAACACCAGAACAGCTGCGTTGCGGCATTGGCGGTTATGTGCGGCGTGTATGCCGCATGATTAGTAAGCGGCGACCACTAAATTAAAAATTCAATAGCTTCGACCTGTTTTCAATGGATAACACTGCATACCAAAAATGTCCATCGCTCTCGTCATAGGATATTTAGATTTAAATAACTAACTTATCTACATCATTGTTTTGAACCAAATTAATACTCAGCCGCGAACGTATAAGGTATAACCCCTTGCCGTTTCGCTCCTGATCAAGCTAGAGCTTCGCGGAAAAAACGAGCGTGTTGCCCGTGACGAGAGAAAGCCGATGATACCCAATTTTAAGGTCCTAGGTTATCGGTTGACCTTCCAGGTCAGGTCAATGACCCAAAAGGCGGGAAAATTGGGACCTGTTAGAACGTCGTAGTGTGGCTGCTATGGGGTTTTTCGGGGTGCTGATCACGAATATCATGCTAGTTTTGATCACAGATGATGTCTTCATTCATTTAGGCCAGGTCGGGTTAGGTCAGGTCCTGCCAGGTATTTGTAGTAGGTGTCAACCGCCTCTGACAGCCTCGTAACATGTTACGAAGGCACCAAAACTACTTTGTAAACGTTCATGTGGTTGCTTAATTCGAATTCAGCTCGAAAAAACTGACCTAGAAACATGTCAAACTCGAAAAAGTGAACCGAGGTCACCAAAGGTCAATGACCTGACCTGACCTTCAGGTGACCTTGACACCCACCCTAATGCATGGGGGCAACATCATATCACATGTTTGAACGCTTGAAACCACGAAAAGACTGCAAACGCGCTGCTAATGCGAGCCGACATACGCTGAATCGCGGTTCCGGCCAAACATGGTCTCGAAAAGTAGGTCACAGGTCAAAGGTCATTTGGGTCAGGGTCATGAAATTTTCAGGATGGGTGTTAAATTGATCAATGCGAGGGTACTGAAAGTTTCGTCGCGATCAGCCGCTTTTTAAGCGAGTTATTCGCGAAAAACCTTAGGGGGGTTGCATCAACCCCCCCCCCCCTGTGCGGGCGAGGTCATGTTTTGATAGCAAGACTGAAACAGACTTTTTTGGGTAGCCAGGAAATCGCATGCCAGAGCCTATTCAAATTCTTTTATCGGCCTTTATATGCACCAGTCGCATACAGGTACGGGATTTAGCATACGATTTCCAGACAATCGAACGACTGTTTGGAGACAACAAAGGAAGGAATGAGTGAGTTAAGTTGAAAGTATTAATTTGGTTCAAAATGATGATGTAGATAACCTAGTTATTTAAAGCTGAATATCTTATGACGAGAGCGGTTGGCATTTTTGGTATGCAGTGTTATTCATTGAGAACCGGTCGGAGCGTTGAGTCTTTAATTTAGTGGTCGCCTCTTACTAATCATGCGGCATACACACCGCACATAACCGCCAATGCCGCAACGTAGCTTAGATTTCGAAGTAAGCATTTAGTCCCACCCGCGTTTAACGCCCCGCCCCCCCCCCCCCCCCAGCAAACGGTGGGTGGCGAAATACCCCAGCAACTGCCGGGTTAACGGACAACCGAACACATGTCATATTAAACACAATCATTTTGTTTTCACGGTTTGCATGGTTGCATGTACATGATTGTACATGGTTTGCTTAGACCACAAGCACGTGACCTTTTAGTAGGGGAGACCCGGGAGGTATGGGCCGGTTTTGTGAAAAGGCAATTTTCTTCCAGTGGGAAGTGGCTAGACCCGGTTTTTCACTATGCATACGTGAAATTGCCTTTCGCCTGCAAAGTGTGCCTGATATTAGGCATCTGGGATAAACTATTTTGTCTCGAGACAGCTTTCAATAAATCATGCGCTTTTTCGATCCATCAAAATACACCGGGAGGTATGGGCCATGGCCCGGGAGGTATGGGCCGGTGCCATGTTTCATATTCTTTTCTCGATAATGAGAACAATACTCGTAGCTGGTATCTACCTTGATCTCTCTTAGAGCCAGGAACCGCATAAGCGGCCAACAGCTTACTTCATGGGGGTCACGTGGGCACATATGTCTTTTGGTAAACTCAGTCATGCTCCATGAAATAAGATTAATAATATTTTTTTATGTTCGAATGAAATTTGTAGTTAAATTTTCGACCTTGCGCGACAAAAATAAAAGTTATTGAAGAGGACATTCAATGAAAGCATCATTGTATTGATTTAGGATCAATGGGGGTGGGTGGCCCAAACCTCCCGGTAAGGACGCCAGAATGTGCGTAGCATCTCAGCTCATAAACTTGCAAGAAAGCTTTAAATTGTCTATCCAGTCTTAATTTGCATGCTTTTAGCTTTATATTACCAACGGTGTGACATCATAAAACGAGCCTGGTTCAAATTTATCACGAATTTTCTGTATGTACCGTATTTTACTCGAAGAGGGCAAAAACGCTTTGTCACCGCTCATTGCCAAAGAAGAGTGAGGAAAATTTTGGAAATCACGTGGGCTGTATAACGGAATGGCTGCTACCAGTTTACGCGGTCAAATGTGTAAAAATACGCAACACTTCTTCAAAACTGCGATGGCCCATACCTCCAGGGGGCCCATACCTCCCGGGTCTCCCCTACATGCTTCTCAATGCCCTCTCCGACAACTGTTTTCCACTTTATTCACGAAAATGTTGGAACTTGGAATTCATGAAGGCTGTGTATACCGGGCTTTGCAAAAGTTCTGTTACACTTTCTTTTTCTTTATTTTGAGGGGTTTACAGGTCTGGGCCAAACTTTTCGGCGATATCAATTGAAAATTCTGCTTATTAGAGACATGGTACCATGACGAATTTAACCTTCTTTTGCAGTTATATCAAAATGGAGGCCAACAGAATAGAGATAGCCGCTTTGCTCCGCGCGCAGCATACCAAAGCTTTCATTGCCAAGCACCTGTAAGTCAGTTACATCATCACGGAGGCCGGATGTTTGGTCTTTGACACGCGGCGGACCTCGGAAACATCGTTCCCAAAGGTGACGACGCGGTCGTTCTGCTTGTTCACGACCGGGTCAACCGTGAAGGTTTTCTCGTCAGAGAAGATGAGGACGCGTTTTCCGTTGCTCTTCAGGTCGCTGAGCAGGTGCTGACAGCGCACGCTGGGCCGGCGGACCGGAAAAGCGCTAGAAATACCCCCAAGAGTGACTTTCCACACTATGAACAAAATATGTATCATTCGATCCCAAATTGATCAAAGCATACGATTCTGATGCCATTTTTGCCCTAAGGTCGAAATTGAGGTTATCAGTTGTCACCAAACACAAGACTATTTAGACCCGCTAGTGGCCACCACATTCGCCGATTTTAATGCCAATCTTTAATTGATATTTATTAGTTGACCAGTTGTCGTTTTGAACGCAATTTTCTGTCAGACTAGTTCAGGGCACTGTTGTTCACTGTACCAACAACATTCTTACATATTGCATCGCTTTTCTGCAAGATAAGCTAGCTTTTTGCAAGCAGCTGCAAGACCATAATAAAAATCATATCTAAATTTTTAAATAGACTTTTATAAAAACGTTATTCCGAGCGGCTAAAAATGAACACCTTAAACTAGCCTCTGATTACTCATCTTTCGTTCCATATAGGTGCTTTGCTGCTTTTCCCTGCTACTTTTCGAGATATGCGCCAGTAAACCATATGATGTAGGGGCAATTGTCACCTCGCCGCTCTACTGACGGCCCGGCGCTCTTTAGAATTGATCAACGCACACAATGCTGTCAAAATTTTTGGGCCAAAGTCAATAATTAACCCGCGCCCCGTAGGGGGGGGGCCGAAACGGCCCCCCTGTCCTTTTCGGTCAATATCTCCTAAACGGCTGGAGATATCGCCACCAAACTTTCAGGACCCCTCTGGGCATCAATTTTACACATTGTGACCAAAAATTTTTCCAGAGGCTATGATAGGTTGGCCACAAATGACGTCAGAGTGACGTCATGTTCTGTCATTTTCGACCGAAAAAAGACCTTCGCGAGTAGACCTGTCAGGACTACAGCTTTGAAGATACAGAAAAATGATCAAGACATAAAAGGTGTAGAATTGACAGGGCTACAAAACTGCTATCTCGAATTTTTGAAATTTTTGAGTTTTGACCCCCAAAAATCAAAAAAGCATTTTTTTGGATATATTCGCCAAAAAATCCAAAAAGTTTTTTGAGTTTCGAAAAAACCGGAATATATGTGATAGTGCCTACCGTCTTCTATCTACATACCAAATTTCAGATCGATACCTCGTTTTTTGGCCAAGTTATAGCGAAAAAACTGTTCAAAAATGATGACGTCAAATTTTCAAACTCAATTTTTGGCAATTCTAGAACTCGTAGAGCAAAACGAAGACCACCATTAGACTCCCCGTGACGAGCTGCATCGAATCAATACCCATTTTATGCAAAAATATCAACTTTGAAATTTGACCTAATTTGACCTGACCTTGACCTGACCTTCACCAAAACGTGACCTAGGCTGGCCCCAAAGGCTGCCTAACCCACATAATCGCATTTGTCATGTAAAATGGACCATAAAACATGTATCACACGACACATTCATATTGTGACCCCGGTGACCTGACCTCGCTGTGACCTGACCTGGTATCAGTGACCTCAGATAGCAAAGTATGTGTTTGACGAACAATGTACCATCGATGGTTTTCAATAAATTACCAATTTACTCGCTTTCACAGCACATTTCTTGAATTGCCTGTGAACGGTGAAAATCTGACCTTTGACCTGACCTGTGACGTCATCGGTTTGACCTAGGTCAATGAAATTTGGTCACAAGGTAGTTCCCAGGTGGGGCTATCGAACGCCGTTTGAATTTTGAAAATCGGCCGGTAACTTTCCGAGATCTTAGGGGGGGGGGGCCGAAACGGCCCCCCCCCCTACGGGTGGTAGGGTCCGCCGGTAGCCCTACGGGGCGCGGGTTAAGTCATTATGAACCCCCAAACACAAGTCAGTGATAATAAACAACAACTCGCTCTTTAGTTAGACTTTTTTAGAAATGTTATTTCGAGCCGCTAAAGATGAGCATGTCATGCAAACAACTAGTCAATGGTCTGCCATGCCCTATTGACGATTATTGCCTATTACTGCTACTTTTCGGGATATCGTCTGCTAAGCACCTGATATAGCTGCTATGCCACCCTACCGCGGTAGGGTGACGAGGTGACAATTGCCCCTACATCATGTGGTTGACTGGCGCATATCTCGAAAAGTAGCAGGGAAAAGCAGCAAAGCACCTATAGTAGTAGTAGTTTATTAAAGAGCCATCCACAAGACAAGTGGCTATTATGGCCTTCACGTCAATAAAATCGGATCATAACATGCAGGGTAAAATACACACTCACGATGTTACACAACCTAAAATATACATATAGCTCAGGATAAAAAACACCACCTGCACGGCATCATGATTAAAAACGCGTTCATCACGTGTCTCGTCTCGAGAGTAGGTGGGCCTTCAGGGCTCGCCTGAACCGCGGACCTCGCTGGTTCCGCACCGACATGGGCAGATCGTTCATGAGGTGAGGCGAGCGGTATACAAACCGTCGCCGGCCCGCCTCCGAACGGATGGGTGGCACGTGCAGGAGATCGTCCTGTCTGGTGTGCCGGACATGGCCATGATGGTCCCGGTTGAGGCAGACCTGACGGGCGATGCATTCGGGCTGGCTAGAGGAGAGGACTTTGTCAAGGAGGCAGAGGGACTGGTATTGGAAGAGTTGAGACGAGTCGAGCCACCCCAGCCTGTCTCGCACAGCTGACACGCGGTCAAACTTTCGTTTTCCCGCGATCACGCGAGCCGCAAAGTTGAGCAGCTTCTGGATGGTTGCGAGGTTGCCAGCGCTGCCGCTGCCGTAAACAGAGAGGCAATAGCGGATGTGCGAGACGGCCAGGGCGGTGACCAGGGTTGCCAGATCCAGAATGGTCCTTATCGCCAAATTCGCCCCTCGAATTTCGCCAAAATTCGCCAAATAGGATGCACTGTATAAGCATACGTAGCAGCGCAATTTGGCGTTCGTGTAACCGTGTTCACGATTCGTTTCCAAGTTCACGATTTACCTATCTCGTTTCTCATATTCATCTACATAACAGCGTACCTTAACCAGCGCCAAATAAAATAGCAAAGGCAGAGGTGGAGATCTCGGGGGGGGGGGGGGGGGTCGGGGGGTCAGGACCCCCCTGTAAACGAATTACTGCTATGTAAATCAATGGCACTGCATCCAGCCCGCCTCCATCTGCCCGGCCTGGACCCCCCCCCCCCCCCCGACATTTTGACAGATCACCACTGAGCAAAGGTCGTGCGAGACGTGGTTCAGAAGATATTTTCATCAGGAACATTTTATATTTGAGTGCCTAATATATGAAACGTTGGAAGGTTAAATTAATCAGATTACGAAATAGTTCGTAACGATGTTTTTTGCTTTGTTTTGTTTATTTTTTAAAATAATATTCTGTGATTTGGGGGCAAACTCTGGAAATTCGCCAATATTAGACGTTTTATCGCCTATCGCCAAACGCCGTGCTTCTATCGCCAATGACTTCCAAAATTCGCCAAGTTGGCGACATATCGCCAAGTCTGGCAACCCTGGCGGTGACTATCTCGGGAAGGGTGTCAGGAGGAAGGAAGTGGCGGAGGTGGGATAGTGTTACGAGGATACCGCAGCATCTACGCGAGACAGCCCTCACGTGCGCGTCCCATGACAGGTGCTGGTCGAAGACCACACCAAGATTTTTGACCTCAGTGCTGGGCGTCAGGCACGTGTCCTGGTATCTGATTTTGATCGTCGGGAGGTTGCGCAAATTTTGTCTAGAACCAAAAGTGATGAGCTCGAATTTTTTTACGTTAACCTTTAAGCCGTTCGCAAGGAAGTAGTTGCCAAGAGAGGAAAGGGTGCTTTCCATGCGCGATGCAAGCGCTGGAAGAGCAGATTTAGGGCCGGAAACCAAGACCTGGGTGTCGTCGGCGTACTGGATAACCAGTCCATCGGAGACGTACAAGCTCAGGTCGTTGGCAAACGCGCAGAAGAGGACAGGGCCGAGGCTAGAACCTTGAAAAACGCCCTGGTTGATGGGTAGAGGAGGTGAGATTTTGACGCGGCCATCAGAGGAAGTAAGGCTTACACTCTGCGAATGACCGGAGAGATAATTTTGAAACCAGGATGTGTCGACGCCCAGCAGCTGGAGTTTTTCGAGCAATTTAGCATGACTGATAGCATCGAAACACTTGCTAAGGTCAATGAGACAAAGAATGGAAAGAAGGCCAGAATCTGTAGCAGCAAGGATGCTGTCGGTGACGCACGTGAGGGCGGTCTCGGTAGAGTGCTGCGGACGGAAGCCATGTTGGGTTGGGGAGAGGAGATGGTTGGAGGAAAGGTAGTAGTAGAGTTGGCGCTGAACTGCCCGCTCCACTATTTTGGCAAGGACTGGGATGATAGAAATAGGACGGTAGTTGGAAGGATCGGCAGGATCACCGGACTTGTGGATGGGATGGACGAGGGAATGCTTCCAGGATTCCGGGAAGATATTGGAGATGAGGGAGAGGTTGACGATATGGAGGAGGACGTGACTGATGGCGTTGAAGGATAGCTTGATGGTCCGAATGCAAAGTCCGTCAGATCCGCGGGACGGGGAGTTGCTCATGGAGCTGATGATGGCATGTAGGGTGCTGAGCGTGATTGGATGTAGCCGAAAGGCGCAGGCTCCCACCCTGGGCAGTCGCGGGGGAAGTGAGGGGGGCGGACCCTGCGCGGCGAGCTCGGCGGCAACGCGTGGGCCGACATGGACAAAAAATTCGTTCATCTGTTCGGCGGAGATGGTAGGTGGTATCGTGCACGCTGTCTTTTTACTGCCCAAGATGTCAGCCGCGCAGCGCCAGACAGACCCACGTCCCTGCTGAGACACGCGGTGTCCGATATGGCGCCGCTTGTCCGCTCTGAAGGCAGCGCGGGCCAAACGGTTCGCCTCCCGGTACCTATCAGACCCGTGACCCCACAGGCGCAGCGCTCGGGCGCGGTCAGCCAGAAGCTGACGCGTGTCGTCCGAGATGGAGGGAGCGGAGGGGTTGCGCAGTTTCACAGTTCGGACAGGGGCGTGACGCTGAACAATGGGGGCGAAAAGACGAATAAAATGAGACCATGCATCAGAAATGTTTGAGGCTGCAAAGACGCAGGACCAGTCGACAGCTAGTAAATCCGCATCAAAAGACTGCATGTTGAAGCGTTTAAAAGAACGACATTGCACGACGCGTGGCTTGAGACGAAAACGAGGGACACTGATCAGTACACGAGTAAAAAGGTGAGGGCTAAAATGGCAAAAACGAGTTCCCCTTCGAGCTACGATCTCTCGGTTAGTGATGATGACGTCTATGGCAGAGCCGGATGAGAATGTCGGTTTGTTGATGTGGTGAAACATAGAATATTTCGATACAAAGTCGCTGAGAGCTCGCTTCGAGGGTCCAGCCGCAATATATGGAACGAAAGATGAGTAATCAGAGGCTAGTATAAGATGTTCATTTTTAGCCGCTCGAAATAACGTTTTTTTATAAAAGTCTATTTAAAAATTTAGATGATTTTTATTATGGTCTTGCAGCTGCTTGCAAAAAGCTAGCTTATCTTGCAGAAAAGCGATGCAATATGTAAGAATGTTGTTGGTACAGTGAACAACAGTGCCCTGAACTAGTCTGACAGAAAATTGCGTTCAAAACGACAACTGGTCAACTAATAAATATCAACTAAAGATTAGCATTAAAATCGGCAAATGTGGTGGCCACTAGCGGGTCTAAATAGTCTTGTGTTTGGTGACAACTGACCACCTCAATTTCGACCTTAGAGCAAAAATGGCATAAGAATCGTATGCTTTGATCAATTTGGGATCGAATGATACATATTTTGTTCATATTGTGGAAAGTCACTCTTGGGGGTATTTCTAGCGCTTATCCGGTCCGCCGGCCCAGCGTGCAGCGTGAGGCCCTTCCAGGAGTCGTAGGCTCTTTCCACCCTGGTTCTTGACGGCCCTGGACACCGTGGCGACCGAAATCTTCTTGCGTTTCGCGACCTCAGTCATTTTCAGTAGGGTGTGTCACTAATCGCAATGCAAGGTGCTCCATCGATTTTATTGTGCTCCACTCATGTGGAAAGGGCGTGGCATTGTTAATTTCCCGCAAATTTTAACCCCCAGGCGGCGCCGAGCGAGAGAAGTTTGCCCTATCTCACAACATAGGCGACCCTAGCGCCCCTGGCGGCTGTTTGCTAAACTAACAGGCCGTTGACTGTATGGGCTTATCCCTGCTTTCTGTAAGCGCGTCTAGGGACAAATAATAGTATGGGCAGATTGCAGAGAGTGCAAGCTAATGACGAATACCTATAATGAATACAATATATTGTCACAGGGGCCCAGGAACATTCTTCAAGTTGGGGTGCAAGCCCAAAATACCTGACATGACGCATATGAAATAGTAGCGTAGTCAGGGGGTCCCAGGAGGCACGTGCCATCTAGTCCCCCCCCCCTATCGCATTCAGAGGACCCCTCGGGTCGGAGGGGCTCTGTGGCACCAGTTTACCGCTCAGGGTCTATGCTGGCCATATTTCGATTCAGAAAGAATAGGGCTCGTAACAGCACCTCGTGAGTCCAAAGAAGCCTCACTAAATTGTCCATGAGGGTTACACGCCGGCTTCTGAAGGCTACTGGCGGCCTCTGAGGGCCCTTTACCGGCCTCTTATGGCCGCTAGCGTGCCTCTGAGAGTCCTTGCCGGCCCAAGAGGGGCCATATCTAGGGCCTTACGCCAACCTGTAATCAGTAATGGCCTCACACCAATGTCTCAGACGGCCCCATTACGACGACTGTGAGACTGAGGGCCCTCACTGGTGCTTCTGAGAGCCCACCCGGCCATAAAGACCCCTGCGGTACCAACTGACCTCTGAGGGTCCACGCTGACTATATTTCAGCTGAGAAAGACCTCACAGGTCTCGTAAGAGCACCTCATGAGCCCCTAAGTAGCCACACTAAGATCTCCGTCAGGGTCTACGCCGGCTTCTGAGGATCCCATAACGGAGACCGTGAGGGCCCTCAGCAGGGCCTCTGAGGGTTCACAACCAGCACCTCTGAGAGACCCACACCAGTGGTTCTAAGGGCCCATAAGGACACCACTGAGGGTCCCCCAAGCCAGTGCCACACCATTTATGCAACCCTATATTGGTGGCTCTGAGGTACCCACACCTGCGCCTGTGAGGGTTCGGCAAAAGCATATCTGCCGGCCACCTACCTGCAACTCTGAGGGCCCTACATCAGAGACTGAGGGCCGCACTAGCGTCTCAGAGTACCTTGTCGGTATCTAAGGACCCCACGGGGCTTCTGAAGATGCCGCCGGCCTCTATGGGTCCCTTGCCGGTCTGAGGTCCCCCTCCCCGGTCGTTGAGGGCCCCCTGCCGACTTTTAAAGGGTTCGCACCAGCAGCTCTAAGGGCCACACACCCACATGTAACGGACCCACACCAGTGTCTCTGAGGGTCCACAACGGCGTCTGTATTCTGTGAGGACCCTCACCGGTGCTTATGAGGGATTCACACTAGCACCTCTGAGGGGCCACACGGGCGTATGTGAGGACCCCACACCAGTGCCTCTAAAGGCCCCTAATTGGAGGCTCTGAAGGCCCTGCATCGGTGATACTGAGGGTCCTACCAAAGGCACAACACAAGCCATTAGTCTCCTTCTGAGTCCCACACGCCGCCCTCCCACCATAGGCGGCGGAACGGGGAGGGCACCGGGGCACCGTGCCCCCTCTGATTTGGGCATTTTAACATTAGCCCTATGGGCGTTGCATGGAAAGAATGGGACCAAAAGTCGGCAGTGCCCCCCCCCCTCCACTTAATTGAAGGTGTTCCGCCGCTACTGCCTCCCACCGGAGCGAGTAAACCTGTATCAATCAACGACTTTACCACCGTTGTACGTCATAATGTTCTCATCACGCCAAATCAAATACCATCCGGAACCAAAATGGTCCAGTATAAAATCTGACCTACCAAAGTTATGATCAAGTTCAGATAAAATCAAAGTGGGATGATAATAGCAGGTGTTCTTAAATCGATGCCGAGTCAGCAGAAACCATTCACTTCACATGCAAGAGAAATACCTTGTGCTGATGTTTATATAAAAACAGACATGTAGGTCCATAAAAGTGAGCAGAGATCCTTCATCGTTGCATCAATGTTGAGGGGGCGGCGCCCACTCGGCTCTCAAGTTGGAGGGGGGGGGGGGGCAAGCGCCCCCACTGCCCCCCCCCTGTTCCCCGGGGTCTATGCAGTGAACGACGCTACAAAAAAAAAAACATGTGACACCTAATAGCAGGCACTATAAACATGCGCTCGTACGTATCCCGTCAGACCAGGACGGGGATCGGGGGTAGTAGGTACTATGCAATATATGATTATGTACATTAACACAGAACTATTTCCTGCTTTAAGATGCATAACATCACATTTTCACCAACATTCTGAGTGCCAGACAAGCCAACAGCAAGGCGTCATTTCGGTAAAATGCATTTTATGATGATCGTAAGCTCACAAAGCATAGCGGGCGTGTTAGTTCAAAACATTGCCGCTAGGGGCGCTGAGGTCGCTAATGCTGAGAGATAGGCCAAAGTGTCGGCGGTCGGCGCCGCATGGGTGTTAATATTTGGGGGAAATAAAAAATGTCACACGGTTTCTACGTGTCTGGGGCACGATAAAATCAGTGGAGCACCATGTTTTGCGAAAAAAGTGCCCAAAATGACACACCCTAATTTTCAGCCTTGGGTTGCGTTCGAATGCCCGTTTTACGGCCAGTCGGCTCACTACTCGAGGTCTGCCGGTACGGGGTCGATCTTTGAGACCTTCTCCGCTCTTGAGCCTGTCCGCAACTCTGTGGACGGTCATCCGACTGACTTTCAGGTGCTTGGCAATGAAAGCTTTGGTATGCTGCGCGCGGAGCAAAGCGGCTATCTCTATTCTGTTGGCCTCCATTTTTATATAACTGCTGCAAAAGAAGGTTAAATTCGTCATGGTACCATGTCTCTAATAAGCAGAATTTTCAATTGATATCGCCGAAAAGTGTGGCCCAGACCTGTAAACCCCTCAAAATAAAGAAAAAGAAAGTACATAATTATGTGAAATATTTGTATTTGCAACCCCACATTTTAAAGCTCACCTTAAAATGGTGCTGAGCACCATTTTAAGGTTGCGGGACTTGGTATGTGTCCAAGTCATAATGGGACACGCTTTCAATAAGGACTGCACAATCGATGGATTATCAGTAACTCTGACTCTGACTCAGACTCCAGCTTCCAAAAATATACTCGGATGCCGATTCCGGGAGACACTATTGACTTCAGTTTTATCATACAGATCACACAAATGCGTGAAATACTGATGACACGTTCCAAACAAAAACGCTTGCGATCAGTGAAAAGTAAATAAACAATAGATAACCATGTAACTGACTGGCGTGATCCGAGGCTCTCTCTCACTGTTGTTGCTGACGCACACAGGACATCACGGCCGAATCGGCCACGATGGAGAGCACGGAACGATGCTGGTGACTGGCGGACCAGCGGAAACAGGAAAGGAGATGGATAGCTCTAGCTCCCGTCTGCGCGCGGAAGGGCGCTGATTGACGCGGCTCACAGACTCCTTTGGCTTATCAGACTGTTGTCGCCTGTCCGTTTTCTCCCTCCCCTCCCACAGGCGTAGCCAGGTAGCTAAGTTGTGCGCGGAAGCGAGCGGCCAGAGCGGCGGCGGCTAGCGCCACTAGGCGTTGCCCTCCTAGCGACCGGGCAGCGTTGGGGCAGCGCCCAGCTGGACGTGCCGCAGATGGTCCGCCGCCTCCTATCTCGGCACACTCGGCAGAGTGCGGCCGGACGCACCACGAGTTAGGTTAGATAGCGTCGATAGGCCGTATGGTGTTGCTGTCGTAATTATAAAAGCGCAAGTAGAAGGTCGAAGCAAGATAGAATGCTATCTTTTTCGAGCTTTGTTACACAAAATTTGTAATGGCCGTTTCTTCACATATAATATCGCAGAGCACAGCTTTATGCGCTGGCTACGACATGTGCGCGTCGGTTGCGACAGTAATAATCGAAGAAATATATGATTTGTGAACGTTTCTTGATCAAAGAATGATAAAACATTGCAATGTTTGCCTGTTGCGGGGGTCTGCTCCCGTGCTTTTCCGCTATCAAAAACTGGCAATAGGCTGGCTCAAGGCCGTTGGACAGCGGCCGGCGCGCTGATTGGCTGACGGCTGTAAATAGGGCGGAGCTAATATGGTGACGTCACAGATCACTCTGCCCGAAGGCCGATAGTGTTATAGTCAATGGAGGGGAATATTGTGCACCTGTTTTTTCCTACTTTGAGTGTCACGTAAGGTCTTCTTCTTAATTTTGGTACAATTGAGGTCGTTCTCGTGGCTGCTACACATCAACTTTCCATTCGTTAACGCATTTGTCCGATTTAGAGCGTCTTTGGCCATTCTTATAAAGAAAAGAACGGAGGGACGCTCCGTCATTTCTGAGATTAGACGGAATTTGGTTATCATAAAAGGACGAAGACGAAAGACGGAACCCGTTAAAAGAACGAAGCCAGATTGACGCTACCCCCACCCAAAAGGACGTGTTTCCGTATCATAAAGAGACAAAGACGCCTCTGGTGACGTAAGACTTTGCGTTGTTCGTGAAAAATAACGCATCAGAAATAGCGCTGCTCTTCAGCAGCGCTTTTTTACGGCATTGATACGATATTTAGCTAGTTGCGAGACCAACTTGTGCGAAATGTGTTTCAGGCTGCGTGCTAATCGATATGTGAACTGTATGACATTGGTCGGGAGTTATTTCACACGAAAATTAGTCAATTTCACATGCAGACCAAGTACCTATAGACCGCCACCTTATCGTTCTGCAGCTATCGTTGTTTATGGGGCATACACATTAACAGGCAGGATTGGACACCTTGAGATGCAATATCCAGTAAGTGGTAGGTGTTTACTGTTTGCAACTGCCTCCCAGTAGCTCCACCCTCACCTGGCCTGTGTCCTGTGTCCTCTGGCACCTCGACTGGTATCACGGTTGGAGGTCTGAGTCACGTGGCACTACAACTTCTCGTTAGCACTTAAAGTTCTTGTTTGCACGCAGAGAAATTCGTATACACTCCACCACGCTCAAGCGCTCTCGCTGGACTGTCCTCGCTGTCCCCACACAGAGAAGATCCACAGGCCATTTCTTCCCCCGCTCCCCCTCCCCCCTCTTTAGCGTCAGTTCGTCAAAACAACACCTGCGCCCCCCGTCTCTCTCTCTCTCTACCTACTCCTTCCCTCTCTCCCTCCCTTTCATCCCGAGCCGCCGCGCGCGTTCGCCGCGCGCCGCGTCGTCCCCTTGAGCGAAAGATGCCTTATCAGTATCCCCTCCTCTTTTATCTCTACCGCTTGTCCCGAGCCGCCACGCTAACTCAGGGTGTCTGCGTTGTTCCCTTACCGCTTATTAGACATCCTGTCACTGAGTAAGACATAGGCATTACCACATTTATACGCAAAAACAATCTTTGGTGGGTTTCAGCCTAGCAGGAAAGACTACAACATATTACATACTTCGCCTATCTATATTATCCTTGATCGTAGCCAAGGCCTCTGGCCAAGGCTATGTATCGTAGCAGACAACAGTCCCCGGTCCCATAAAAATTCAAATGTGATCCCAAATAATTGCAGGTTCTCATTTTATTATACCCATATAGCGATCACACAGTATTTTCTTAGTCTTATTGCATTCTTTGTGACGAAATTTATAAGAAAATATTGCAGGAAATAATTCCTGTTTCATTTACTAAAGCTCTTGACAGGCGCGGATACAAGGGGGGGGGGCCATGGGGGCCATGGCCCCCCCCCTTGGCCGATTTTTTTCAAAAATAAAATAAAAAGTTAAAAAGTTAAAAAGCTGAAAAGGGGGCCTCCTGAAAATAAAGTGGCCGAAATCCGATGAGTTTTTTTAACCTACCCACTTAGTTATTTCTTAGAAGACTAGCTGAGAAGACTTCTTTGTTAGAAGATTGGTAAAGCTTTTCATAACTTGGAGGTCTCTTATACTCACAGAGATGACTACTTTTACAGGGCCTCCTAACCTGCACAGAGGGCCTCCAAGCCTGCACAGATGTTGAGATGTTGCCTGAACAGCTAGATAAGCTCAATAGACGCAGTTTTTTTTTGGGGGGGCCCAACAAGTGGGAAGATGGGGCCTCCAACAGGTGGGATTATGGGGGGGGCCTCCTGGTTTCTAATGGCCCCTCCCTTGGAGATTTTCTGGATCCGCCCCTGGCTCTTGATCATTTAGACGAAAAACGCATCCTAGCAAAACAACGAAGGGGGAGGGGTAGAGGGACGGAACCTTTATGATAACCAAAAAGGACGGAATCGTTTAATTCATTGAGTTCTTTTTTTCCTTCCGTCCCTCCGTCCTTTTTCTTTATAAGAATGGCCTCCACGGCCCCACAATGTCGTGACTTCGCAGCGCTCTCACAGTGCACAAGTGCCGAGGAGCTTTCACAGGGAGATGAACTTACAGGACCTAGTATCCACGAGAGGTCTCACAGCTTGTATGTCTTGGATTTTTCCTAAGGGTCACCTGAGGTCAAGTCCTCACCATGACGTGACCTCGCCATTATAAGTCGATGGCCTGGGAAAATATGGATACGATATGTAAATATGGATCATTGCCGGATGGCGCCGGCAATGATCCAGAACTATGTCAAGCGCACAGAATCGTGATTTCATGCACACGATCCGATGCTTCACTTTTGTATTGCTGACCTTGCGTGACGTCATTTATGACGTCGATAAGGTCATAAGTCTTTCGTCAATAGCTCCTGATCAAATTGAGCTAGCGTAGCGGAGTACGGAAACCCACCAATGGACTCGGGAACACCTGTCGAATCGAATGATATGCGATATGACCTCCTTCGACCAACTTGGTGACCTGAAGGGCTCTGACCTGACCTCCACCCGAAGTCAACATTTTAGGTTGAGCTCGACCGAACAAAATGTATACCATTCGACGTGCCTGAGCCAGGCAAACAAGATGCCGTCAAAATCGCGGCTCTGTGAACATTTCTGACGAAGTTGTTTGCCAAAAACTGACAGCTTGGGCCACTCGACCGGACCTCAGATGTGACCGGTTAACCTGAGGCCTTGAAATCGGCTACTAATCGCTGCGTAGTGCGTCTCGTAACGGCGCATACGTTTGTCTTTTCCGCGAAAATCTAGCTCAACCAGGGGCGAAACGGCGAGTCTTATCAACCCCTTATAACCCCTCCCCTCTCGGCCGGGGCGTATATGAAGAAAACCAATAGGTCCGGCGAGGTTTGGTTTAAGAAATACGGCTAGTTAACGATAGGTATTTTAAGTAGCACTGTTTCTTAAGGTGTTTGTATACAAGCGCTGCGCACATAAAAACAAAAAACAAAAATGTTGGCTGGCACGGCCAGGCAACGGCCCTGCATCTGTACTGTACCGCTGTTTCAGGCGCTTTATATAGGCATTACAAGTGCTTTATATAGGTATTAGGTATACATTACACAATATGAAATTTATCATTTCACGATTCAGTACGCATTAGTGAATTGCGATGCTATCTAGAATCAGAAACGGTCCAGTTGCGATAAACTTTTGAAATAGCGAAAGAGAAACAGCCACGGATGGGCTATGGCGAATGCATTACCTACTCCAAGAGCTTGATAGAGGAGGTTGGAGCAGGGCCCTCCTTGACTTTGTTGGGGCTAGAGCTGCCACTTGAACAGGGAAGCAATCTTGGAGGAGTTTAGATGGCGTGTTTCTTTTTTCCAACCAAAGGAAGGCGCTATACCCGAAGATGCTTCTTGGTAAACAAACCAAACAAAAACAAACATAACCTAACCTCACCTGAATCCTTGAAATGGGCCCAAAATTCGCCCTGTCCAGGAACATCAACAAAAAAGTCATAGCTGACGCCGAAGTCGGATTTGAAAGAGGAGCCTACGCACTTCGCTGGCGCCATTTTATCGAAACCAACCAAACAAACAACAACAAAGAAGGGAACAACGACATACCTTCACACCAACAGACTCACAAGCAATCTTTTGTTCCACGATTCACGGACACTGACGCCAAGATGGCACCAAGTGCGCCACCACCAGTTGAACACGAGATACGCAAACTTAAACAAAAGGTTCTGACAGCATACAAAACACACAAAACAGAAAGATCCAATCACACAAAAGAGGAAAAGCAGGCCCTAGTAGCAGCTAAAGAAGACAGTTCGATTATATTCAAACGATCGGACAAATGCAAAGGGATAGTAGTCATGGACACACAAACTTACATAGAAAAGGCACAAAAAATAACATCTGAATACGAGCCGACTCCCAAAAACCCCACGCCCAAACTTGAAGCCCTAACTAAACGAGTGATCCATGAAACAATGGACAACACTGTTGACGAGAAATTGATCAAAACTATCATACCGAACTCGTCACGAACAGCCGAACTATACGGTCTGCCCAAAAATCACAAACAAGACATACCCTTACGACCTAGGTATTGTGTCTGCCTTCGGTGACCCTCTTGACAAACTAACTTACTTTCTTGAACGAATCATCACTCAACTCTTACCATTCATTCCTGCGCACTTGAAAAACACAGATCAGTACCTATCAAATCTGAAAGACAAATTTCCAAATGGCTTTCCAGCAGGCACTATCATCTTCACAATGGACGTTCAAAACCTCTATGGTAACGTACCAGCTGACGAAGCTGTCACAGCAGTCTGCAGCATGATTCAGACACACAAAGATAAAATCGACCTTTTTGGCCTCACTCTAGACAAGTTAGAAACTCTTTTACGTCACTGCTTGCAAAACAACTACGTACGGTTCGGTGATGACTTCTACAAACAAACGAAAGGCATCGCAATGGGGAGTAGGGTAGCACCACCTCTTGCCATCACGTTCATGCATACAATTGAGTCCCTCATCCTCTCATCCCCAGGTCACCAACCCGTCCTATACCTTCGGTATATTGATGATATCATCGGAGTCTGGACCCATGGGGCTGATACACTCGATATGTACCACGACTTCGTGAACTCCTTTCATCAGTCACTCAAATTCTCTCTCGAAAAGACAGACCCCAAGCAAAACTCCAGCGTTCCGTTCTTAGACACGCTAATCACAGTCTCACCATCAGGGTCATACACAACAGAGCTGTACATAAAGCCAATGGCTTCGCCCATTATCATTCATTTTACTTCCGCGCAGCCCATTCAAGTTAAACTCGCAGTTCTTCACTCAGAGCTGATGCGCGCGAATAGAGTAGGTTCTGATGGTGATGCAAAAGAGCGCGGCCTACAAAAAATCAGAGACATCTTTCTCTCCAACGGCTATCCACCAAGGACGGTCAAACGAGCCATGTACAAAATTAAGCATGGCAAGCAGAACGGCAGGGGCAGAGCTAAAGACAACATGACATACATATCACTTCCATTCATCGATGATGACCTCTCCCGTAAAATCAATGGCAAAGTTAAGTCTTCCGGCCTCCCCATCAAAATCGCATGGCAAAAAGGACAAAGTGTGTCAAACTTCCTCATTCGTTCGGCTCTAAACCCTCCCCCGTGCCCATCAGGCAACAAAACTTGCAATGCTTGTGAGTCAGGGCTAAGGGGCAACTGCACATCAAAAAACGTTGTCTATCAAATCAAATGTTTGCTGTGTCAGGATGTCACCTACATTGGTGAAACAAAGCGACAAGTCCGGCTAAGGTTCAACGAGCATCTCCGTGATGCAAAAAACAAAACAAAAGACAGCCCTTTCGGTGACCACATCCGGACCCATCACGCTGACGCCATCATCACAACATCCTCCCTGAACATAAGCATACTACGACGCTGCAAAGACGTAGCAAACCTCAAAATTACTGAATCACAATGCATTAGAGATCTGAAACCCAAACTGAACACTCAGACATCCTCCTGGCAACTTCTCACCCCACCTTCTTATGGCTCCCAGTGAACACCCACTCACTCACTCACTCACCCACTGACTGACTCACTCAGTCACTCACTCACTCACTCACTCACTCACTCACTAATTCTATCATCCACTCATTCAACCACTCACTCGCTCACTCAATCACTCACTCACTCAATCACTCGCACACATGCTGCACAATGCACACACACACACACATATGATTTTCTAAGCAATTTGCACACATATATAGGCTCTTTCATTCTACCATCTTTTCATTTATTTGTTCACATACCCGATTCCTACCATTCAAATAGACTGGGATCATTCATGTCATCTACTGTCTGTCATTTGTTATAATCACTGCGAACGACCGTGTTTTTACTTGTGAATCGTAGTGCGTGTATATATGTTAATATTCATAACTCACTGTATGTACCATTCCGCAACTAGGAGGAAGATGTATTCACTGAGCAGGCTTTGTGTGACGTTTAAAAAACTATGAAATGATTGTTTACTTCAGACCTGACGATGTGCTATGCACGAAACAGTTGTCTCATTTTCTTGGCCCTATTTTCAATACAATTATTAGCATGAGGCTTAGGGTTTTCATTGCATTTATATATATAACCTCACCTGACCTAACCTACAACCTACAAACCTACAACCTAACCTACAACCTAACCTACAGACCTACAACCTACAAACCTACAACCTACAAACCTACAACCTAACCTACAACGCGCCAAAAAGTTCGGCCGGCGGCGGGGATCGAACCCTAGTCATTAGATCACGAGGCGAGTGTGCTTACCACTACACCACGCAGCCAGCTGGCCGGTGAGAGGTGTAAGTCACTTTTCAATGACGCAATGGGATATTCTCCGTATAGCGCCTTCCTTTGGGTGGAAAAAAGAATTACGCGTTTAGATGCGTTAGGAAGTGAGACTGGAACAGACCCATTGTGTCCGGCAAGATTACTTTACTACTCAGGTTGGTTCACTAGGGAAATAAAGGCGCCGTGGTGACGTCACGGATTTGGTAGCAATCTGGTAGCAATTTTTGCAGACATCAATGGCGCACGTGTTGTTTGATCGTCGCCAATACTATTTTACTGCACTATTTTGTTATTTCACTGCAATGTATTGTACATTACATTTGAAAATTAAAATAAAGAAATATTCATAACCCAGCAAGTTAGTTATTCTTTGAGGCAGCACTCTGTCAGCATTGAGCCTTCAGAATGTGTTATTTGATAGACTTTCCCACATTTTCTACTCTTGTGGAAAACTTTCTTAGTCATCAAAAATGTATGCACATATGAATAATTAGAACTTCATTTTCAAACTTTTATAGAAAGAAGATTTCACATTACATTATCATAAGGCTACCTGTCCATTTCGTCCAACCAATTAAATATTCATCCAGCAGAAGGCAGGTACCTCTGAGAAGGTACTGATATCTCTTATCTACTGTACACCAATATTTCAGAAAATGACAGAGACTGAGAAGCTATTAAAACTTCAGAGTATGAAAGGGATGTTATGGCTTATGCACATTGAAAAACATCAGATAATGCTTTTGAACCATCTCATTCACCAGCACACATCAATCCGGCTCCTGGCTTCTGTCAAGGAAACATTCCAAAATAATGCATTATTTTATTTCATTGACCACCTTGCAGAAGACAAACAGCAAACACATCACCACCAAAAACAAAAATAGTCAACAGGTAGGTACCAGCTGATCTAGCCGTGCTGTGTCATGTGCCTTTGAAAAAACTTGAGCAGTCAGGGTTGAATAAACACCCCAAACTTAGCCATTCATGCATGAACAAGTGCAAATTCTGGTCGAGCATTTAAATAAAAATGAAACTAACAGCACTGTAGGTTACAATTATAAAAAAGACAATTACAAAAAAAAACAGCAGAGCTTACTCTACAAGGCATAACCATTAATTTTATAACTGACATCCAAATTCGCATCTCCGAAGTTTAACCCACCTACCAGCCACCTGCACATTTCTGCGCACATGTGCTGCGCAGTGTGCAGTCACTACACATTACACAATTATGAGAATTAAAATAGTTTTAAACAATCAAGCAAGTCAGGACTGGTATGCAGATTCACAAGTTCTCTCAACATCTTCAATTACCAACAATCAAGAGCACCTTGTGATCTCAGTAACTCCGCAGATCCATCTTCTGTTTTCCATTTTCAGTTCTCAATTGAAATATAAGTTCCATCTGGGAGACACATGTTGCACCATTATGTTTAAACAATTATTATGTTTGAACTTTTGATTTTTCATGTGAACTTCACTTCAAAAGTTGATTCAATTTTTAAAGTTGATATATGTAGGTATATGTATAATGCTACGATCACGGCGCACCAAATCACATAACTTGAAATTAACCAAGCAAAAGTCACATTCTTCAGCAAACTATGAGAGCTATCTGATCCATGCTGCGTTGAAATAATTGAAAATCGCCAAAATCAGTCGAAATATGACAATTAAATTAATATAAACTTCACAAAACTCTGATTTGTGAGGCAATGCGCAACAGAAATGCGAGGGAATATGGTAGTAATCTGGTATCAATTATGAAGGATTTCCCCTGTAGCTGATCAAAATCACAAGAAACAATTTTTTTAACGCAGAGGAAATCCTTCATTATGAGTTGCAAGGACCATTTGATAGGCCCATTTTAGTCAAATATAGGCCGATTTTTTTTTCGATTTCAACCCCATTTATCGTAATGAGACGAATCCATTGGCTTAGTGGTACGTCTTTTGAACACATGTAGGCCTTAGATTTCTCCTTAGCCCGCCTGAAACACACCATGCTTTGCATGCATTTCTATGGGTGAAGGAAAATTCATGCGCCGTGATGACGTCACGGTAAAGGAATTCTGAAGCTCGTGAACGGGGGCTGGTGTCCGGTAGATGGGTGGAAACTTACCTATATCTAAGAGGTAGGTAAGGCGGAGCGTTTACCAGTACCGACTGTTTTGTTAATTCTAACGGTTCATTTTTCCTCACTGATCTGTCTGGTGAAAATGTGAGCTGCTAGCTGAGCTGAATGACCGGGAGTAAACGTATTTTAGCGTTAGTTGCATTGCAGCCGACGGGCGCAGAGTGATCTGTGACGTCACGAATCAGTAGTTCTCCCGCTGCCCATAGATGACGCTAGTGTGGTCTACGCATCCCGCCCATAGATGGCGCTGATACATGTTGCCACTTCTCGCGGCCGGAGCAGCCTACCTTTCTATAGAGCCTTGGCCTGTTGTGAAGAACACGCACCTTTCCGTGCTTCTATCCTCAGGATAATGAAATCCTTCTCCTCCACGCCGCAACCCCCCTCCGGCCTGGACAGGCAACTTTATCTCATGCGGGCTGCTCCCTTGGAGCGGCACCGCTGCTCCTGAGGGAGCGCACCCCGTAGCCGGGTGCAGTGAGTGCCTTGGGGCTGGGTGGCCTGTCCTCTGGACGGGCTCAGCCCCGGCGACTCACTAGGGTGCCTGCCCAGACCAATGTCTCCCCCTAATTCCTATCATCCTTCCGGCTCTGCAATGGTCTTGTCGAGTGTCGACCGAAAGGGCCTAACCCAACAAAAAAGAACACGCCTATCAGCTGATTTTTGTTTCCGAGTCCGTGACCAACCGGTGCCTCCCTGGGGAGACTGTATTCTTCATGTAGGGTGGCTGTTGCACAAACCACTTCTCGTCACTCCATATTACACGTTCGAACAATTCTTCCGCTTGATTGAGCCAGAAGGTGCCCGCTTCCTGCATAGACACCGTTCTGTCAGCGTTCTTTTTTTTTTTTTGCTTGTTTACCAAGAAGCATCTTCGGGTATAGCGCCTTCCTTTGGTTGGAAAAAAGAAACACGCTTGTGCTACACCCTCTGTCAGATAGATAGAAAAACTCCATATTCGAGTAGGCTGCCAGTTGGGCTGTCAGCTCAGCAGTCAACATGGCTTTGTCACGAAGCTCTGCCAGCATGGACTGCAGAGTCGCTCGGAGACGTTTCTCGCGTTCGGTTTCGCTGCGGGATTGCTTGGAGAGAGCTTCCGCCCTTCTCGCAGCCTCGTCCAGGTGGGCGACGACGCGTAACCGCCTGAGGCGGTGGAGGGGGGGGGGGGAGAAATGTTTTCCGTCATTTGGCACTTCATGCAATTCCTGCGACTTTTTGAAAGACCTTCACCTCGTCGTAATTTGTTACTTTCAGCTATTCAAAAAAAAAAAAAAAATCCTTTCAGCTGCTGGGCTCCACATGATGACTGCCTATCCTCACGCAAGGTCACATGAAATGAGCTAACAATTGAGCCCACAAACATATGGAAAATGTCGCAAAACATTTCTCTTGAAGGAAGTGAACTGAACAGTATTGGAGCCTCACATGACATGTTTCAGAAACGCGCGCCACATAGATTGACGTACAAGGACTGTGTTCAAAAGCGCAAGCAGCAGCCCCGCAAGCGCTTATTGACAAGCGAATTGTGTATGTAATGCCTAGTCGTCATAGCGACAAGCGAGCGTTACGAACTTTGAACACAATCGAGTGCGCCGAAATCGACTACAAGGACGAAAGGTGATAGGCTGATGAAAATAACGAGAAGCGATTTAACCCGCGCCCCGTTGGGGTCTCCGACCACACAACATAGCGACAAGCAGCAAACGGTGTTAGATAGCCATAACGGGGATTACCTTGTGACCCAATTTCATTGATCTCAGTCCAATCGATGACGTCATAGGTCCGGTCAAAAGCCGAATTTTCACCGTTTACAGGCATTTCAACAAATGTGTTGTTAAATCGAGTTAACCCGCGCCGTGCTGGTGGCCTGAACTTTCCGCCGAGTGCTGGGGGGGGGGGGCGTTTTCACGCCCCCCCCCCCCCCCGTCTAACTCGGCTCCTGGGCCACGTAGCGACACGCGGTAAGCGGCAATCGAAAGAGCGTCAAAAATAAGGACGAAAACACTTCGGTCATTTTTTGGGTCAGGTCAAAGGTCAGGTCACCAGAGGTCACCAAAGGTAAAATGTTGACTATTTCAACATTTTGGAAACTGCCAACGGCTATCTCGGGAACCGATAGAGCTACAGCGCCGCGGAAAAGCGCATTCGATAGCCCTTTTACAGACCTTTCTGAGTAATGTTCTCAGATTTGACCTCAGGTCAACGGTTTAGCCTCTAGAGGGCAAAAACTCCAAAAATAGCCGTTTTTACGAAAAACGTTTTTTCGTCAATAACTTTTGACTCATAAGCGCCATGACATTACTTTTGCCAGCATCGTGTTCCTCTCGTCGAGACGCGTCGAATGAACTATTTGTTGACCTTGAAAGGTCATTTTGAAAATTTGACCTCAGGTCAAGGTCATGACCTGACCGAAAAGGGTCATGTTGCATATCAGTCGATCCGTATCGTCGAGCTGAACACATCTGACGTGTTTTCACCGCTCTAGCACGTCTCTATCAAAAGTTATAGCCAAACAACTGCTGGCGACCGTTCATGACCTGAGATGACCTCAGGGGCACACAGAGGGGTCACAGGTGCATTTTTCCTATTCAGTGTGTCATGTTTACCTATGAACCGATGTTTGAGAGCGTTTTGAACGATATTCGTCCAAAAGAGGCGCATTTCAATTTTCTCCCATTGACTTATAATGGAGAGGTCGCAAAATTGACCTGACCTTAGGTCACAGATATCAAAAATCCGAGATATACATTTTATACATACTGTTACTCATATCAATCGCTGAAAGTTTCAAAGTGATCGTTCAGTCGGTGTAGCTATAGCGAGCCTTTGAACTTTTTCTGAGGTAAGGTCACTTGACGTGACCTGGTGACCTGACCTTGAACGGCCTAGGTCTGAAATTTTCACAACATGTGCGGAAATGATGTAGGAACACGTGTACCAAAAACGGCGGCGCTGCGCGCCGCCGTTTTTGAGATATTCGCGAAAAACCTGAGGGGGGGGGGGCGTAAAAACGCCCCCCCCCCAGCACGGCGCGGGTTAAATGCATGCCATTGAAAATCGTCGATAGGGAATTGTTCGTCAAACACATCTGCTATTTGAATTTTGAGGTCAGTGATACCGGGTC
The DNA here is from genome assembly GCF_019059575.1 of Amphibalanus amphitrite. Lineage (NCBI taxonomy): Eukaryota > Metazoa > Arthropoda > Thecostraca > Balanomorpha > Balanidae > Amphibalanus > Amphibalanus amphitrite. The sequence continues at coordinate 84,060 of NW_024882593.1, read as the reverse complement.
AGGTCACAGAGGTCAGGCCATTGAGGGTACAATATGAAAATAGTGTGTGATGCATATTTTATGGACCATTTTACATGATAAATGTGATAATGTGGGTCAGGCAGCCTTTGGGGCCAGTTTGGGTTATGTTCCGGTGACGGTCAGGTCGAGGTCAGATCAAATCAGGTCAAATTTCAAACTCAATGTTTTTTGCATTACATGGGCAATGGGCATTGATTCGATGCAGCTCGTCATGGCGAGTCTAATGGTGGTCTTTGTTTTGCGCTACGTGGTCTGGAATTGCTTAAACAATTGAGCTTAAATTTGACGTCTTGAATTTTGAAGTTTTTCGCTATAACTTGGCCAAAGAAAGAGGATGAATCCATCTCATATTTGGTATGTATATAGGAGTTAGGGGCTATCACATATATTTTTTTTGCGAAATTCAAAAACTCGATATTTTTTTGGCTATTTTATTCAAAAAATTACTTTTTAAAGTAATTTTTATTAATGTAATGGTAGAATTTTGATAGCCCTGCTAATTTTACACCTTGTATGTCTGAAACATTTTTCTGTATCTCTAAAGCTGTAGGCCTAAAGCTGTCTCCCCGTTTACCAAAACTTTTTGGTCGAAAATGGTCAGAAGTGACGTCACTCCGACATCATTGACGGCCAACCTATCATAGCTTTTGGAAAAATATTGGCTACAATGTGTACAAACTATTCCCGGGAGGGTACTGAGAGTTTGGTGACGATCGGCGCAGCGGTTCTGGAGATGTATCGAAAAAAATCAGGGGGGGGGGCAAAAATACCCCCCCCCCCCTTCACAGCCTGGGTGGTTACCTACAGCTGTTGTGAGCGTTTCAAGAGTTCATGTTTTTTGTTCATTTTTGCTCGAACATGACCTCAGTTTGACCTCAATAACTAAGGCGACCTAAGACTATATTTTGTGAGGTGTCAAATTGATGCCAGGGAAGGAACCGAAAATTTGGTGGCGCTGCGCGCCGCCGTTTTCTTGCTTTTCAGGAAAAGCCACAGGGGGGCATATTGCCCCCCCCCCCCCTCAACAACAACATGCGAGGGTGAACCCTCGCCTGTATTGGTGTTTTGCCAGCCGCGAACGTATAAGGGAGAGGGGGGCTCCCCCTCGAAGAGAGAGGGGAGCGTTTGACCCACCCTTGCCGTTTGGCCCCTGATTGAGCTAGAGCTTCGTGAAAATAAACGAGCGTGCTGCCCGTGACGAGGCAAAGCCGAAGTGAAATGAAATGAAATGAGACCTGAGTCAAATTCATCCGAATAGAAGTCGGACACCGAGTCAGCCTAAAATGCGTAAAGGACACGCAGTGTTCTAAAATTGGATTTTGGTTGGGTGTGACGATGATGACCAAAAAATCTAGGATGAAAAAAAAAACAAGTGAAAACCTATGTCACTTTCGCAATAAAGGCGTAACGCTACGCTGGCTGATAATAAAAGAACATACCATTCCTGACCACCAAAACTAACTGAAAAAGACGATGCAAATAGGTAAGGGTGATATACGGCAGAATTATAACTTTAGCATCTGATCGCCAAGTGTTTCGAAATCCGTCCCATTTTATCCCAACCTTTGTGTTTGATTGAGACTAATGAAGTTGAAGTTAAGAATCACCCTTGTCTCTTATACAGCTAAGAATGAATACCTACTTCAACCAGTGAGATTTCATTTTCCTCACAAGTCAAAATGCATTGTCACAATTGAATGACTGTCCAGTGGCCATCCTTCTCCTAGCCTTAAAGGGACACTCCCATTAGTTTTGAGTTGAGATAGCCAAATTGGTGGCCATGGCCTGCAAATACCGGTTTGGGCACTCACAACATCGACAAATGCTTTAATTCGGAGATATAGAATTTCAAACTTGCAGTTTTCGGATTCTAAGGGGCTAGTGCATTGGTATGCCCCCTTAGAATTTGTGACGTTGTGATGAGTGCCCCCCAGGGGGTCCGGAAGCGGTGGGGAGTATGTTTATAAAAAAAAATTGTTGTTTAATAAAATTTCGTTCATCGGGGGTGTTTTTTTCTTTCCGAGATGGTTGCCGACCTGCGCCGTGCTCTGGAACAACCTCAGGTGAGTGTTTTCGGCTGGTAGATCCTCAAATGGTTGATTAATGAGTTGATTTTCTTGCTGTTTGATTTCTCTCTTGTTCAAACGTAATTACACACCCATTTCCAATTGCTGATCGGTCCGTTGGTTTCAAGCTGACCGATTCCTTCCCGCCACCGTTCCTTGCGCCTGGGGCTCGTCACAAACAATATTTATAATGAGGCTGGCTTGTCGCTTGTCAACATATAGTCTTCATTGCCTAGGATGGTATCTGTCTCATAAGGAATTTAGGACACGGATGTCTCCCCAAAGCAGATAATTTTGATGCCTCCCTTGACATAACCTGAAGCCACCATCTGATACCTGATAGCTACCCACCATTCTCTCCCTTCCTAATGCCTATCATCCCAAAGATAATCGAGTACATCCCCATTTAATGTCGCCCTCAATGCTGAGATTAGATCTCCCGCTGGTCCTTACACTATATGACGCATACCTCAACCTCCCTCAGACTCACTCTCTTTGTCATACCTCTCTCATCCCACTACAATAAATTTGATCCCGCGTCGACCTCTCAGTCCCTCCCAGCAATTGTTCTAACTCCCTCCAGCGGTACATATCAGGGACAATAAACGCAATTTGTTCAATAGACTCCGTGATTAGTGTAAATTTCATCTAAGCTTACTCTTACCTCCCAACGACTTATCGCGCCCCGTTCCAACATTGGAATCGTGTGTGCTCTTCCTAGCACCTCTTGGGCTCCCTGGCCCAATATCCTCGAACACCTACATCACTTGACCCTGATTACTTGTCTAAAGGTGCAACGCAGGTAGCGATTACATTATTAGCGTTCGTCGATGGGTGTGATTGGTTCAATCAATCTCTGCCGGCCCACTCTCTTCGAACACCTACATCATTTGACCCCGATTACTTGTCTAAAGATCGACGCGGGTAGCGTCAGTTATTAGCGTTCCTCGGTGGCTTATGATTGGTCCGCCAACCTTTGCCGCTCACGGCACATCTCTGTTTCCCTACTAAAACCCCGCGGCCGGGCGTTGGTTACTGACCCTTGCAGCCCTTCTGTGAGAGACCGTCTTACGCGTTTTCACCTAACGAACCGGTGGACACAAGCCTGCTACCCCGACGACCGCAGTCTCACCGGGCTCATAGACAGGTACCTACTCAGTACTCTCATGCAGTCATGGCACCCGCAAGTGGCGCCTTTGAATCATTGACCGGTGTGACTCGAAGACTCCATGACTGAATCTATCCTGCAATTTTTATCCGACGCCGTGGAATTCTGTCCTGCAGATGTGTGTTCAAGCGCGTTAGCGTCATGAGTGATGCATGCTGCGATCCTTCCGCGGTGGACTTAATTCACTTATCTCATCCCGGCGGTATTTTCCTCGCCTTATCCTCTATCATTTTCGTATTTGTCACTCACCTTCGGTAGTGTGCTCCCTCGTCCTGTCTCTCTCTCTCTGACTCACCTCTCAGCTTGGGCGTCTTATGGCGTTCTTTGTTCTGATATCTGCCTAACATATTTACTTACTTCCTCCGTAACGTGAGACAGTTCCAATCCTAGTAGACTTAGACGTATCAGCAGAGTCAAAAACACATAAAAGCGTTGCAACATACCTCCTCTTCGGCTAGCCTCCATCCTTAGATCTTTTCCTCCTTGTGTAATTCCGGTTTCAATATCTATCGACCACTTCAAAGTCACTCCTTCTGTATCTCCTTACCTGTCTGATCCGTAGAATCCCTTCAGTCCATGTGCGCACCGCTGCGCGGTACGAATCAATTGTTACCCGCGACCCGAACAAAAAAAAAAAAATCATTGGATAGAGAAATCTGCGCCGCCAAATACTCAGACCATCTACTACTCCTTTCATCTACACGATATTTACGCCTATCAGCCGAAACGTCTCTACCGTAGCTTACTATATTCACTCAGTGACGTCATATTTCTAGGAGATTGCCAGTTTCATACTTGTTGATCGGTAATGACGTCATAAGATCCTGTCGCCTGCGGGTTAGTACATCCTGACCTCTCGTCGTTCAACCTTGGAGACGCTAACTTTGATCGGAATTTCAACTCTACTATTCTGAGTGTTGCCTGTGATTTAATGAAGTAATTCTCAGTAGTGCCCAATCATTTGTGATCATGAATATTTTTATGTGGATTGTTGTCTGGCGTCCCTCGCCACGTTGTCGCAAATTTCTTTGGGGACGTAAGTATTTGCATCAAGGGAATTCTAAGGTAGTGCGCCGGATTAGTCTCAATTTGGCATTTCAATTTAAAAACAATCCAACTCATGTGATTTCATGTTATCTTACTGAACCGATTTATGAGAGTCAATTTTATAATGCAGGTTTTATTGACATACTCGACTAGATGATTTATTTAACTTGCAATTCAATTGCAATTGACAATCGACTTGTGGTGTTCTAATTTAAGGAAAGCTCGGTTTACCGATTGCTATGTTGTTGAAGGTATACAAATTTTGGCAAATGTGATATCCAATTATTTGAGTGGGAACATCAGCAATGAGAAATGGTTATATCAAATCAAGGGGGGACTGTAAATTACAATAAGCTAATGGGGAACGGACCATTGGAGAATGGTGCTAATTTCAAACTAAATTGATGGCTCGGCAAAGACTGGTGTAATCAATAGTACGCTCATTGCCATTCCTCCAGTGTTAATGGTAATTTGATTTATTTACCTAGTGGGTACTTTTGCTGGCAAACCTGCTATTATAATTTCAGTCAAGGTAGCTGTCCAGGATAGAGGACAATCCGATAGACAGCCCTTCGTTGTATCTGTTCCGCCACCTGACAAAGTTTGTCATGTTCATTGATGCCTTATAAATTTCAATTCCAGGATATCCCTTTTAAGTGAAACCACACTGGTCCGAAACTGTTGTGTTGGCATCCGAGACCAAATGTAAGATCAGTTGTGACTTGAGAGGTCAATGGTCATTGACATTGAAATTTCATGTTCAATAGGTCATGTCAATAGATCATACAACATTGGATGTTAATGGGAATAATATGACTTGAATTGTTGCATGTTACTGATTTATCATCTGAATTCATTAATTTCAGCGTGTCCCTCCAAAACTTTGTAAGTACAGTTGTCAGTAGCTTTTCACACCACGCTTGACATGAGATGACTGTTCTCCTAGGCTTGGGGTGGCAATGTCAAAGTTTAGTGATGAGCGCTCAATCATAACACAATTAGTCTCCCCATTCCTGTTTAAGCCTATAATTGTCTGCTAATCTGATGTTAACGTGACTCGCGATGTAGAGTTTGGTTTCGACTGACGAAGGTAACCTGTTTCTCCCAGAATTAGACCGTAGAGTTGTTCACCAAGATTTACTAAAATTTTGATCGTATGTGACTGCTGTCAATTTCTCCCCCTTTTTGACCACCCGCAAATTTGTCCGTCTTCCTACTGAGGTCAGCGTGGGTCAATCGTTGAAAGAGGGGTTCGTCCAGCTGTCTTACCAGATAATTTGTTTCTCTCAGCAGGTCCATGTTTGTGCATTGTTCGCGATTCCGCTGAGCTGAGGGCTTGCTGGGCCAGCGCTCTCCAATCCGACGGGACTGGATGTGAGATCTACTGCCCACGCCCTTGGCTTTCTCTGGTCTACATTAGCAATTCACACTTTGCCTACTGATTTGCAATGAAGTATCATACCCTACTCGGATGTTTACGATAAATTAAGTATAATTTCAATGCAATGATCACTAAATGTTATTTAGATCATTTGAGAATGTGCCCTGTGATCAAAAGCTATCTTGTTTGATTCCCTCATATGTTAGATGTTGAAACGAAGTTGAAACTCAGACCTTTGGTTTGTTATTGCTCTGAGTCCTTTAAACAAAAGATATTTCATCGAATCTATACGATATCTGTAATTTAAGCCAACGCAGAGAGTTAGGTGATGACCATTTTTAAATGCTTGTAATTATGAGCTTAGCGGGGACATGACCTTGTTCCACACCTGACCGGCGACCATTCTCGACTCATCGACTCATCGAGCGTCGACTCATCGACGCTTTTGGCGCCGCCTAGTGGATGTAGTTGTAGGCTACACTGGCTAGGTGGCGGTAGAGTGCTACGCATCTAATTTGTACCAAAACCTTTCATTTATGGGGTCGATCTTTGTAAAGACTGAATTAAACGTTTGCTCTCTCTCTCTCTCTCTCTCTCTCTCTCTCTCTCTCTCTCTCTCTCTCTCTCTCTCTCTCTCTCTCTCTCTCTCTCTCTCTCTCGCTTACTCACTCTCTCGCTCACTCACCTTCTCGCTCTCTCTCTCTCTCTCTCTCTCTCTCTCTCTCTCTCTCTCTCTCTCTCTCTCTCTCTCTCTCTCTCTCTCTCGCTCACTCTCTCTCTCTCACTATGATCATTCACATTCGCTCTCTCACTCACCCACTCATTTCAGTCAGTCACACGCAATTGCGTGCCGACACGAGGGACCTCTTGCGGCAGTTTAGGGAACCAGCTTGGTCTATTTCACGCTAGGCGGCACTGCTAGTACTGTCAGCTGCATCTGAGCGCTGTCGGAGTTTGCACCGGAGGCATCAGACCTTGTAGGTGGCGCTAGTGGTGCTACCGTTGGTGCGTCAATTGACCTGTTAATTGTTTAAGGTCATGTTAAGGTCAAGGGTCATACATTTTTCATATCGCGCGGACTACAATCGCTCAGTTTTTAGTAAAACTCACGGGGCCCAACATACTCCCAAAATTAATCACAAATTACTTCAAGGAACGGGTGGGCGTGGTCACGTTCACGATCCCGGTGTTAACTAACTCGAGTGGGTTGGAAGTGTAGGCAAATGCTGCCCGGCGGCATAATGCGTGGTGTGACCGTGCACGTTACATGGTTCCTGTCAATTAATTGGGGTCTGCAGACTGTTCAGTAATCCGATCTGAACAAAACGGTCCTTATCATACCTGAATGGTGATTAATGGGCGGTGATAATTTCTCGCTTCCCTCCGTAACCAACTCTAGTTGTGTACAACCAGGGTGACATTTTCACGTCATATTGAACGGTAACTCGCTTGACGTTTATGATTAAATTGTCTCAAATGATGCATCAACTTAACAACCGTGGCATTTGTGCGTTAATCTTTGATATACCTCGAAGGGAGCGAGCATCGACATCTGTTAAATACCGATAATGCTAGGAGAGAAAGGAAATTGATGGACATATTCCGAACAGCGATCAATTTATAACGATTGAAATGGCGATTCAGCTTGGCTTCGGCTATATAAACTCGAGTCACGAAACGGCTCAAGGCTGATTTAATAACGAACCGGAAGGCGATTCAGTTTCCCCATGTTCTTGTTCTGGCGCTGGGCTGCCGAAGGAGCAGAATAATGTTTAACGTTTACGATGTTTTACTCTCCTTATCCAATTGTAACTGTAACACTAGATTGATAATGGATTGAAACGCTGGTCTACCGGGCCCAAACTAGTTAGATTATGAAACAGCTTATGCTGACCTACTAGCAAAAAAAAAAAAACGAATTTGTGGTGGTCGCGTCGTGAGGGCGTGATCATTGCGTTTCCGTTGATTCGTGATCAGATCGCCGCGGTGTAGTCCCGGTGAGCCTGTGATGTGATGCCGGCGTACGGTCGTGTGGTCGACGTGACAACTTAAAGATATTACGTTAGCGGTCTCTGTGAATCCGAATCAGCAACATATCCGGAGTAACCCTCCCTTCTTTCCCAGACAGATTATTGAATTTTCACGCTATATTTACAAACGGACGATACAATGCTGGTCATTTTCAACCGATGTACCACGATCGGTTGTCAGCTCGGCAATGCCAACTTAGCCTCAAATCTAATCCTAACGCCCTAACTGCAGAGAACTTAATTACAAACCATCGCGAATTGAACCGTCATGACGTCATCTGACGTAGTTTGACGCGTCAATAGTGACCAGCGCCCCAAAAATGACACCACCTGACCTGTTCCCCTCCCCTCATACATTGAATCCCCCACCTCACTGCTGCCAGACCGCGCGCGCGATGGCCGACGGATAGCGCTCCCCCAATACCAATGTAATGGTGAGCCATTAGCCTACACTGACCATTACTGACCCGCCCCGGCTGTCGCGCTAACCCTCTCCCCACCCCATTGGTAATGCCGGACTAGTCGGACCCATTCACACCCCTCCCCGTCTTTACAAACAGACGCACCACTGCCGCGCTACTCGGTCGGGAGCGGAATGTAATGACCATCTGCCCTCCCTTACAAACAGGTCGTACCGCGGTCTGCCCGGCCGGGACGCAATATGGAGCGCGCGAGACCATCCTACCGCCCTCCCCTACACGGTGTTAACCCATTACCCTCCTAATGGTGGCTCAAGTTAGACCTCAGGGAGTGGCATTTGTAATCCAGATCAGAGACATCCGATGGGTAAATGGGAGGTGAATTGTCCATGACGGGAGGCAGTCTTGATGGGGCGGACAGATGAGATGACTCACTTGACAGTGTTTGATGATTGCTGTCCACTCCAGCTGAGGTCCGGTGCAGTGATGATCCGATCAGCAGAGAGGCCGCTCCGGCCGAAGCCGGGCGGGGCGGTGTCCCGCGCCGAGTCCCGAGGCGTTCTGTCTCTGGTGGTCGACCTCCGGTGATCCGTCCCGGGTCTGTCTGGCCCCCTTCTTCTTCTGCATTGAGTTTTTGTTCTCCTGTGATTTCCGGGCCGGAGGTTCCGGGCGTCGCCGGGCCTCGCTGACCGGGGCAGAAAATTGGCGACATCCCGTCTCGCATCCGGAGTCGAGACCGTCGCCCTCCTCCTCCATTCCGCCGGAACGTGACGTCATCCTCACTTGCTCGGCTCATCCGTCTCAGCTGTCTCCTGCCGGATGACGTTTTCACACTCGATTTTCGCCGGATGTCGGTCCCTGCCTGTGCCGGACGGCTGACCGCAACGACATCCTCTCACCTTCCTGTCAGCTGCGTCGGCAGGATGTGCGTGGCGCCAGGCGTCGGGAGGCTGGTCCAGCACCGGGAGCAGGTGGTTCCGGCTGCGTTGCGTTTGTCGGCGGCCACTGCGCCGGCCCGGATGGGTGTGTTTGTACTCCACCCTTCGGCGAGCCTTTGATCTTCGCTTAATGGTGACCGGCCGACGAGTCGGGGATCGTTTGGTCGACCCCCTCCCCACGCCGGCTCAGCGCCGCGGCAGACAGTGCGATCGTCCTTACGTATAGAGTGTGTGAGATGTCCTTTTTGACGTACGGAGAAAAAAATGTCACAGCTTCCAGCTGTTACAACGTCAGCGGAGATCTAACGATTTTTAAATTTTTTACTAAAACGTTTGGTAGCACGCGGTGGTATATGCTGCTTTGCGCGCAACAAATGCCGCACTTTCAAATAAAGTCGCTAGGAACAGCGGAGATCCCAAAAAGTAAACAAAAGTAAAAGTCTAATATCTTGAAAACCGGTGAATATTTTTCGATGAAATTTGGTAGATATTCGTTTTCGCTCTTTCTGAACCGAGCGACATCACTTTCGTGCCAATTCATTACCTTTTTTGAAGGTGGGAGGGTCCCTTTAAATCAATGCCTTCCTTTCCGTTTCAGATGCAGACAGCAGATATTACCGTCAGCATCTGCTAAGTTCCTACTCATGCTTACTGGCACGGATCCAGGACGGTCCTTCTGCCTGTATATTTCTCCTAAAGAAAATCATCCGCGGACCTCCATCCTCGCGACGCCAGTCGCCATCATGCGAGCGAACTAGGTCTTTAAGAAGCAGAAGATGCAATGATTCTGTTGAAATCTGTTGTCATATCTTAAGGAGGGTGGGGGAGGGGCGGGTGAGGGAGCTCTCTCTATATGCAGGCTTTGGTACTAGTGTCATGTGGAGAAGTTTTCTTTCTTTTTTAAGCAAAGGAAGTGGGAAGGAACCTGTCTTTGCCGTTGCAAAGGGTATCATTCTGTCGTCCTGTATTATTGATTTAGTGCAGTTGACTCAGACTGTGTAATGCGTGAGGCGTGGTCATCACTGTGACACTGTCAGACATAAAATTTTAGGTAATCATGATACCCTGATGGGCAGTTTGTTGACGCAACTGATCGCTATGAAACCGGAAACCGTATAACTCATGTGTTCTGGCCTCTGGGACGTTTTGCGCCTACAATATGGCAGCACCGCTTCCAAGATTACTGTATATTTGAGATAATATGCGGCAATATAAGTATGTAGTTTTCGTCAGGCCCATGTCACTCCACTTTTGATGACATCATATGGGGGCTTCAGGACAATAATGGCGCGGCGCGCCATAATCGCTTCAAAGCTACTTGCCAACAGTTGCCATGTTTGAAAATATTATTTTGAAAAAAAGTTCCAAGTAATAAAAATATTGTAATAAAGTTGTTGAATAAATCGATACCATATCTGAAAACTTACTGAAAAATGATTTATTCATAGTAAAAATATAAGCTCGATGCGTTTTTACGTTGCTTTCCTTCAACTGCAGAGGGTTTTTAAATCGTCTATATCTTCAAAACCTGCCATTTTTTAGCATATTGTTGCTCTTTTTTATCGCTAGAAAATTAGTTGGACTTTCCAATGACATCAATGGTTGAGCGATATGTGTAGAGTGTCACCAACAATCTTCAAATGAAGTTACTATGCGTTTCAGACCCTGTGGAACAGTCCTTTTCGGCTATTTCTCGTTGTATATGCGTTTGATTTTAACCAAACTTTCGCATTGGTAGTTTGAGATCCCTACCTAATTTTTATCAATATGGTCTATTAACGAAAAATGAAAAATAAAGGCACTTGTCATTGACTGATAATGTTAAGGTCGTCAGAGCCCTGCTTAGAGGCTGACACAGGCTGGACGCTGTCTCCCCTCTGATTGGTCGAGACGCACTAGCACACTGCGGCTTGGCTCCGCCCACTTGCGGTCCAGCCTCGGGTCATGTCGGCGGCAGTCGCAGTCCGGCCGGCCGGCGTGCGGGCCGCGCACGCAGCGCAGCGGAGTGGAGCACTTGTTTGCATGTCATGAACTTTTAATAAGTTGTTCTGCGACAAATAAGGACGGAGGAAGAAAGAGAAAGGAAAAGGAGACAAAGTGACAATGAGACGAACGGTAAACGTTGGCTAGTGGACAACAAACAATATGCATATAGCCGCTAGAGCAGAGACAGGAGACGAAGACGATAGACCAGAGACAAGTGACGAAGATAGAGATTAGGCTATAGACGAGAGACAATATACTATAAACGTATAGACGAGAGACTGACAAGGGGGAGTGAAGGACGGGAGATCATGAACTCTCGATATTGCATATCTACATTTTCAGATTGAGTCATCCTATATTTTCCCTGTTTTATTGTTTTTCGGGCCTAAGATCTATCAGCTTAACATTCTGAAAGCATTGTGGAAATGTCATAGAAAGATTTACCTATTATTTTCACCCCCCCCAAAAAAAATTATTCTTTTAAACAAGAAAAAAAAAACGAAATACCTACAAGTGTCTATGTGGATATCTTCAATTAAATAAGGCCGTTGAATGCAAAGACAGTCCGGTGAATTCTGTCCCGTTACTCCTTAAATGCACAATAGCCTGTAGGAAAACGGCTGCGGAGAGGCTCGCTATAAATTATTGAAAATAAGATTATTTTAAGTCTGCATAGGGAATAACATTCTGTAGGTAGGAGTGCTTATTGTTTTATACATACACCGTCGCGATCTGCATTGAATTCTTCATCCTTATTCTCTCCGCGCGAGATACGACATTTACAATATTCACGCAATGATGCCTGCGTTAGCGTGTGTGTGTCTCGTTCCAGTCCGCCAGAGCTCCGCACCGCTCTGACCCCGAGCGGCGAATGACCGGTCCCGGTGTCGCGGCACAGTGGGCGGAGCTTAGCTGCGGCGCAACAGCTGACGCTGCAACGCCATGCTAGCCTCTACCACGGTGCAAAGTTTTCCGATCAATTTTTACCATTACAAGTCAACGACAAGTGCCTTTCATTTTGACATTTTGTTAAAAGACCATATTAGTAAAAATTAGGTAGGCCCTTGAAACACATTGTGTCAAAGTTTGGTTGAAATCAAGCGTATAGGTAACGAGAAAGGGCCAAAAAGGACTGTTCCAGAGGGTCTGAAATGCGTAGTAGTCATTTTTAAGTTGTAAAGGAATGGAGTAGGGGAGAGTGGGGTAATTTGGCCGGTGGTGTAAATTGGCCGCCCCCACCTGTACGATGTCTAATAAAAGTGAGTGAAATAACTCTAGTCTCAATTCATTTGTCATGGGTAGAAGTAACTGGAGGACAAATGTCAAAACTTTGCTCCTCGTAGTTTTATTCAAAATTAATAAAACGTTAATTTCATTAGAAAATGGTAACTTTTACTTCTGTTTATAAAGTTGTATAACATGTAGTATTTGGGCTAAAAACGAATTCAGACATTATAGCGCCGTTCTTGGGGGTGTTCAGCGGTTCCAAGAGCAATTTTATCTAATTCCGTAAAGCCGCGATGACTTTATAGACAAAAATTTTCAGAATGGCAATATGGGGTAATTTGGCCGGGACTAGCGGGGCAACTTGGCCGGTGCGCTCATGGTCACTATGCTGGGACGGCCGAGTTTTCATGGTCAATTGTACCATAAATGACATGATTCATGACCAACTTTGACTACTTTGATTCTTACTTCCGATTGGTCAACTGTAAGAGCATGTGACGTCATCAAAGGTTACCAAACGTTTTTTGCTAATAAATCCTTACATAAAAATGGTACAGCCGCACAAATGGTCTCATTCGGTTCAGCTCGCCAAGGCGCATCGAATGATATGCATGATGACCTTGAAATCACGTGACCTTGAGGTCAAGCGACCTGATGCAACGTGACCTGAGGTCAACCTTTGACCTTGACTTCTCAAGGTCAACACATATATCTTTCGATGCGGACTGACGAGAGAATTACGATGGTACTCGAAGTTTTGGCATAGCTTGATTACTTCAAAAGTTACTCGTAAAAAACTGTGATCGCATCTAGAGCCGCTAATTTGGCTATTTTGACCCCTGTGACCCCTGAGCCAACCTCCAAAATGCGGCAAATGCGTCATAGGACACACGTCATTGCTGAATCTGAAGCTGAATCGCAATATAACAGAAAATCCCAACCGCAAACTAACACCGGCCAAATCAGTGGCGGCGGAAGGTATTCTAGGATAGGGGTGCAAACGATATTGAAGCGCCCCTTCCCGCTGGGCGCCCCTTACCATGTACACGGTTGTCGTAACACAAACAGTGAAGAGACGTTTGACAATGTGTTGTACCTGTTAACACGTTCAGAATTACAGTTTTTATGTAACGAGAAATAGTTAGGTACATTCCATAGCGTAAATGTAACCTTCATAATGTTCGTTTAGAAACAACCTCATCACCATATCATAAGATTCTCCGAATAAGGCATATCAAAAAGAGTTCCACGGTTCCAATACTTCGTGTGGACTAGTGAATAAGGCGCCGAATCCATAACACTAACTCGGTGACAGAGAATTGCAGGCCGGTAAGCAGCATGCCGCCTGGGCTGCACTGCACTATTGCATTCAGTGGTGTCATCAGTATCACGTCAGCCCTTCGGAACCCGAGACTCTATGCCGAGACTAAGAGACTTCTAGTTACTGCTAACGTGAAGTGAATAGGCTGAGGTTTATGGTGGGGTAGCAGGTTTGTGACGCCCCAGTGAAATAAATGCCGCCTTTCAACACCGATAGGAGCCCGAAATGAATGAATACAGGCAATCAACGCTGGTAGGTGTCCCAGTGAAATGAATGCATCTATTACCACCCAGAGTGCCCCCATTTCAAACTAATACGACGGCGACGCCTCCACACCGATAGGGGCCCATCCCAGGGGAACGGAATAAATGCCGCCCCCTCATTGCCGGGCCCCCTAGGAGAATGAATGTTACACATCAACACCAATATGCCTCCCAGTGAAATGAATTATGAATGTCGCCTTTCGACGCCGGTAGGCGCCCCAGACACCAGTGGATTTACTGCCGCCTTAAAACACCGATAGGCACCTCAGTGAAGCGAATGCCGGCCTATACCACCGATAAGCGCCCCGGATGAATAAATACCACCCGTCAACGCCGATAGGCGCCTCAGTGAAATTAATGCCGCCCCAATCTCCGATAGGCGCCCCAGGTGATACATGTCGCCCATCAACACCAACGGGCTGATTTTTGAAATGAATACCGCCCTTCAACACTGGCAGATGCCCCAGTGGAATGAATGCCGCCCCACAATGCCGATGGCCGTCCCTGCACTGGAAAATCAGTTTCGCCCCTATACAGGCGCCCATAGAAGTTGCAGAGTGCTATTCCTGGTCATAATCTTCTCCCCAGTTAAAAAAAAAAACGCAAAATACGCCCCAGCACTAGGGATGTAACCGCCCATACGGACAGTGCAATTTTACAGGCCCCAATCTCGGACCTCGCGCCCCTCTTTCGCATGCAGGCGCCCCTCTTCCGCATGGCGCGCTTCTCGAGTGGCTGCGCCCTCCTAACCTTTATCGCCTGGCAAGATTATATTCGACAGGGTCGGCAGCATCTGCCTTTGCTTCAGATAAGGATGCCCTCCACTCTTCAGCATATTAAAAGATACTTTTCCCACGTCATTGCCACCCTATTCGTGTCACAAGTCACTGCCTTTATCAGTTGCGGTGTCGCACTGCTCAGCTTTATGGCTGCCGCACCTCTTCCTCCTCTACAGATTTTCGAGGCGCCCCTTTCCATAGCTTTAGGGTGCAGCTGCCCCCCTTGCCCCCCTGCTTCCGCCGCCACTGGGCCAAATTGCCCCACACCCCCGGCCAAATAACCCTGCTAGTGGGGCAATTTGGCCGCCTTGCAGACCTTTGTAATACGTCACAATTTCAATATAAGTAATTACTCTATCATTTCAAGTTCACTGTCCAGTAAAGTAAAATGAATGCGACACCTGCCAGCGTTGAGAAAATGCAGAAATGTGTCGTCAATTTTAAGTTATATCGTTTTCTAAAAAAAGCGGCCAAATTACCCCACTCTCCCCTACCCCTATCGAGCATCAGGGGTGACGTCACTCAGGATCTGTCTCTGATTGGTCGGCGGGAGAGTGACTGTACCTTCTATAGATGGCCTTGGTTTTCGTTCGCATCTGATCTGGTAATATTCGTACAGTGTACGCAGTATAGCTTTGAGCTTTCCATTTTCAACAGATAGGTATGACAATGGCCGGATGATACTGGAAATGGTGCATTTGCTCTGGGCACACGGAACGGGACGCAGTATTGAGTATGCAATTGCAGTCGCACTATGCAGCATGACATACGCCGGAAATCTCCCGGCCCGAACGCCGGAACGGCCAGCGATAGTCGGTACTCATTACGCATAGTGAAAATGGAAACGGTGTCAGCGCAACTCTTCGAAAGGAACGGTGCACTACATGAGACTAGACAAAGGGTCACTGATTAGGGCACCCCAAACGGAACACGATGTGCACTGCGCAGCATAATACGCAATATCGCAATAAAAAGCGTGCAACTAACCAGTAACCAGGGCATCCATATCGGAACGGAACGGGATGCAAAAAAAAAAATGATAAAAGGATGCCACCGACCTCATGGCCGGCCACCGAAACGGAGCGGTAGCTTCGCATCATGTCACGTGATAAGTGCTGAGTGAGAGCGTCAATGATCAGTGATCAGTGATCAGAGCACCCGCAACAGAACGGAGGGCATCAGTGATCACTGATCAGAGCAACTGCAACGGAACGGAGGATCGCTGATTAGGACACCCCAAGCGGAAGGGAAAGCGAGAGCACAACTGACCAGAACACCCGAAACGGAACGGGAGTGAACGGAACGCATTAGCGGCTCGCCGAATCGCGATTCCGGCCAAACATTGCCTCAAGAAATAGGTCACAGGTCAAAGGTCATTTGGGTCAGGAATATGAGATTTTCAGAGTAGGTGTCAAATTAATTGACTCGAGGGTCCTGAAAGTTTCGTCGCGATCGGCCGCTTTTTACGCGAGTTATTCTCGAAAAAAGAGGGGGTGGTTCGTTCGACCCCCCCCCCTATACGGGCGAGGGATGATTTATTAGAAAGCTAGGGCCTTCTTAATCCCATCTACCAGCTTCAGAACATGTATTGGGCAGATCTGGGAATACCGTATCTTAAACTTATCCCTAGAGGTGTGCCAAGGTATCCTTTCATTCACCTTGGCTTTCCCTCGGCCGAACGCTTCGTGTTTAAAAACCTTTAGAAACTAATTGAAATGAATAATTGGCGGTAAGATTATTGCAAAGGCATGAGAAATTAACGTAAAATAGATCATTACCGGTCTTATAACCTCATTTCGCGTATGAAACCTACCAGAGTCCACAGAGTTTCATATTCATCCCTAGGGTGTGCCAGGGTGGCGTGTCAGTCATCTTGAACCCCTGCCCGACCCGACGCCTCGAGTTTTAAAGACATCTAAAAACTAATAACGTAAATAATTTGTGGTGAAATTGATATAATATGATCAGAAAAGAACGCAGAATAAATAAGTATCGGTCTCAAAACATTATTTTGCCTATGAAACCAGCCAGAGCCCGCGGAGTTTTAAATTCATCCCTAGGGTGTGCCCAGGGTGGCTTTTCTCATCTTGGACCTCCACCAGGCGCGACGCCTCGAGCTTTAAAGTCCTCTAGAAGCCATTGACGGACATAATTTGTGGCGAAATTAATGCGATAGGATCAGAAATAAACGCAGAATACATTGGCATCGGTCTCAAAACATTATTTTACCCATGAAACCAGCCAGAGCCCGCGGAGTTTTAAATTCATCCCTAGGGTGTGCGCAGGGTGGCTTTTCTCATCTTGGACCTCTGCCAGGCCCGACGCATCGAGCTTTAAAGTGTCCTCTAGAAGCCATTGACGGACATAATTTGTGGTGAAATTGATACAATAGGATCAGAAATGAATGTAGAATAAGTTGGTACCTGTCTCATACCCTTATTTTGTATATGAAAGAAGTTAGAGCAAATCAAGTTTTAAATTCATCCCTAGGGTGTGCCAGGGTGTGCCCAGCTGACTGCGGATCCAAAGATGAAAATTTTGTAGGCGTATCCTGCGCAACTTAGTCAAAAGCGAAATGCAGAGGTAGTGTTTAATTTGCGCAAGCAGCGGCTCATCCGTTTTGCGTTGACAGCAAACCACTAATCATAGTTGTTATGAATATCCAAAAGCATTTATTCAGAACACAAGCCTGGTTTTTACAAACAGTTGAGGTGATCAAGGTCATTCAACGCATATTTGTTATTAACAGCTGGAAGTGTGCAAGGTTATTTTCTTTCGTTGTCAGTCAGGGTGAGTTGTTGGGTTTGTGCCTTGATTTCGATTTTTTTTCATGGAAATTATGTATTATGTAGCAAACCTATAAGTTCTATTCTAACTGTCTATATGGCGCTGCTAGGTATATCTGCTAATCTGGCTGTTAATTGTTGAGCATGAGTTGAGCATTTTTCAAAGATGAAATAATTCCAATTTACCTGGTTTTGGGGATGAAAATATTTTACCCATTAGGCGTGATTTTCCACCCAAAATTCCCAAAATGGAACACTGAGGACACGCCATTGATGACGCTCATTGCTGAAGTTGACTCGCCTGCAAAATAAAATCAAGGCCTTAGACAGGTGGGTGACGGCACGTGAGCGCCTGAGGCGGTGGGGGGTAAAAATATTTTCGTCATTTAATGCCCAATGCAATCGCTGCGACTTTTTACAAGACCTTCTCCTCGCTTTTTCTTGCTTTCAACGACTGGTCCCCGAGTGATGACTATCCTCACGCAAGATAGGATGAATGGAGCTAGCAATTAGCCCAAAAACATCGAAAATGTTAAAAACACTTCTTTTGAAGGAGATGAATTGAATGGTTTTGGAACCTCACGAAACATATTTCAGATACGACGCGTCACACAAACTGACGCATCAAGACTGTGTTCAAAAGTGTGAGCGGCAGCTCCGCAAGCACTGGTTGACGAATGAAAAGCGTAGGTACAGGTCTCGCGAGATTAAGCGGTAGGTTTTGCACTTTTACATTTCCGGTTATATCTCAGAAACTAATCGATCTACGATGAAGCCATTTTACACGATCATGGCCGGCTTGTTACCCAACAAGTCGATTGCATCTTCAACACTTAAAAGCTTAAGACGACGAAGATATAGCCTGAAGTACACTAAACTTTCTAGGTGCAAAACCTACCGCTAAACCCGCGAGACCTGTACCTACTGCCCGGTCGCCATAGCAACAAGTAAGCGTCACAAATTTCGAACACTATCAGAGTGCGCCAAGTTCGACTACATCGAGGCCGATGGGTGATTGTTGCCAGCTGACTAAAGTAATGAAACGCGAGTAAATTCAACTTTTGTTTGAGATTGCGAGTAAAAATGTGTTTGTCAATTTAAAATATCATTGATTTAGTTTTTGTAAATAAATTAACTACAAACACCTCTGTGCAAAGTCTTTCAAGAATAAATCAAGGCTTATGAAAATCGTGAATAGGGTTGGAAAAAGCAGAGAAACGGATCACGTGACTAGCGTCCCAACCTGATCTGTTTGAATCTTGGCCTTAGATAAACACCGGCCAAATTTCCACCCCACCCCACCGGCCAACTACCCCTGCTAGCGGGGCACTTAACCCTCGCACGACCAGGCCATTTCTCATAACACGAACGACCAGGGGGGGGGGGTGTTACGACCCCCCCTGGCGTTTCAAAACGGAAGGTCGTAGAGCTTAGCGGAAAAAATCAACGGATTGCTCTCAACGAGATCTCGCGATTGGTGGTATATTTTTTGGTCCTAGGTCAACATTTGACCTACTTATGACCGGTCAAAGGTCAAATTTTCCGAAAAAAAATCAAACTTTTTCAAATTTCCGCGGCGATTGCGGCAAAACGGTGGGAGATATCGACTTGAAACCTTCACTATCGTGTTCCTTGATCAATTCTCTATCGTTTGGTATGTATTTCGTTTCCCTAGCTCTAAAAATGGCGCGTTGGGAGCGCCGGAAGTCGGCAAGGTCACAGTCGGCGGCAGAAATTCGAAAAATCAAAATTTAAATTTTTGAAATCTGATTGTAATTTTGGATTTGGGAGGTCCATTTGCTCCCTATAGAAGCTAATATTGTTGCATATTCCCATTGAGGTGACAAGAATTAGCAAAATAGTGGTTCGGGCGCTTTTCAAAAATAGTACCGGACGCTGTTCCTCTTGTGACGTCATAGCTCCGTGACCTGACCTGACCCGGTCAATTTTCTTGCACCACACGATAGCCAATGCTTGCCCCAACATGCATGGGAAGTTTCATCATGATCCATCAAACAATGTGGGTATCACCGGCAGAAAACCTAGGGATTCGGCGCACACGTTTGGTAACTGTCGGCCGGAGGCTGTACCTCTTATGACGTCATAACTCCGTGACCTGACATGACCCGATCAATTTTTTTCGGCAAAAGATGCGCAAAGGTTGCCCCAGAGGGTATTGAAAATTTCAGCCCGCTACGACAAGCCGTTTAGCGTGCACTTCGAAAAAACCTCAGGGGGGGGGGGTTGATACAACCCCCCCCCAGGCGTTCTAGGGTTAAGCCGCTTTGCAGTCCTTTGTAAAACGTTAAAATTCAGGTATAATTAGTTCCTCTATCATTTTCAGTTTACTGTACAAGATAGCAAAACGAATGTTACACCTGCCAGCGTTGAAAGAGTGCACAAATATGTCGCCAATTTCGAGCCACAGCGCTTCCTAAAAAAGCGGCCAAATCACCCCATCCTACCATAGACTGCTGTATTACGCAGATATATAACCGTCAATGAAGACGATTTTCCCTCATCACACACGTCTTCCTTAACATGGGTGCAATCAGTGAAATCGACCACTCTGCCGCAGGCCCATGTCACTCCACTTTTGATGACATCATATGGGGGCCTCAGGACAATAATGGCGCGGCGCGCCACAATCGCTTCAAAGCTACTTGCCAACAGTTGCCATTTTTTAAAATATTATTTTGAAATAAAGTTCCAAGTAATAAAAATATTGTAATAAAGTTGTTGAATAAATTGATACCATATCTAAAAGCTTACTGAAAAATGATTTTTTCATAGTAAAAATATAAGCTCGATGCGTTTTTACGTTGCTTTCGTGCAACTTCAGAGGGTTTTTAAATCGTCCATATCTTCAAAACCGGCCATTTCTTAGCATATTGCTGCTCGTTTTTATCGCTAGAAAACTAGTTTGACTTTCCAATGACATCAATGGTTGAGCGAACTAAGTAGAGTGTCACCAACAATCTTCAAATGAAGTTAGTCATTTTTACATTGTAAAGGAATGGAGTACCCCTTTCGAGCATCAGGGGTGACGTCACTCAGGATCTGTCTCTGATTGGTCGGCGGGGGAGTGACTGTACCTTCTATAGATGGCCTTGGTATGCCGCTGAGGTCGTAAAAAGCTTGGTTATAGTCTATTTTTTTTCAAAAGGCTCACGGCCCGAAACATGATTTTGAAGTCATCACGTGCACACAAGCAACGTTTACAAAAATCAACAAACACTTTGAAATTAGATTGATCGTAGTAGTGCCCTGTCTGGCCCTGTCTGATGATCGCTCAAGGCCGTACATAGGCTGTTGATGGCTATGATAGTGGTGTCGCATGTGGCTCAGTCAAGGCTGGCTCAGTCAGGACCAGGACTTGGCCAGGGTACATGCAGTTCGGCAGCCTTAGCCCGGCCGAGCCCGGGGTAATCCCAACCACCACAGCCGGGGGGGGGGGGTCGCCCCCCGTCTAACTCCGTAAATAAGGCCGCTACGGAAACAAAAGCGGTAACGAACGAAAGGTCTCTACAAGACAATTCTAAGGCACCTTAAATTGTTTAACCTCAGGTCAATTTTCAAGGTCAAGGTCAAAGGCAAAAACCAGCACATGTAGTGATCTCAAACTAAGTGACTCAGGTCTCAGGAGGGTGGCATGATGCATAAAACCGGCTAAAATGGGTGATAAACGAAGGAAGAGGGTCTGAGGATTCCGATGGTGTGCTTAACCCGCACCCCGTAGGGGGGGGGGGGGGCGAAACGGCCCCCTGTCCTTTTTCCGTCGATATCTCCTAAACGGCTCAAGATATCGCCACCAAACTTCCAGGACCCCTCCGGGCATCAATTTTACACATTCTGACCAAAAATTTCCAGAGGCTTTGATAGGTTGGCCACAAATGACGTCAGAATGACGTCATGTTCTGTCATTTTCGACCGAAAAAAGACCTTCGCGAGAAGTCCTGTCAGGCCTACAGCTTTGAAGATACAGAAAAATGATTAGTACATAAAAGGTGTAGAATTGACAGGGCTACAAAACTGCTATCTCGGATTTTTGAAATTTATGAGTTTTGACCCCCAAAATTAAAAAAAACATTGTATTGGATATATTACCCAAAAACTCAAAAAAAGTTTTTTGAGTTAAAAAAACGGAATATATGTGATAGTACCTACCTTCTTCTATCTACATACCAAATTTCAGATCAATACCTCGTTTTTTGGCCAAGTTATAGCCAAATTAGACTCCCCGTGACGAGCTGCATCGAATCGATACCCATTTTATGCAAAAATATCAACTTTGAAATTTGACCTAATTTAACCTGACCTTGACCTGACCTTCACCAAAACGTGACCTAGGCTGGCCCCAAAGGATGCCTGACCCACATAATCGCATTTGTCATGCAAACTGGACCATAAAACATGCATCACACGACACTTTCATATTGTGACCCCCGGTGACCTGACCTCGCTTTGACCTGACCTGGTATCAGTGACCTCAGTCAATAGCAAAGTTTGTGTTTGACGAACAATGTACCATCGATGGTTTTCAATAAATTACCAATTTACTCGATTTCACAACACATTTCTTGAAATGCCTGCGAACGGTGAAAATCCGACCTTTGACCTGAACTGTGACGTCATCGGTTTAACCTAGGTCAATGAAATTTAGTCACAAGGTAGTTCCGGGGTGGGGCTATCGAACGCCGTTTGAATTTTGAAAATCAGCCGGTAAATTTCCGAGATCTAAGGGGGGCCGAACCCCCCCCCCCCTACGGGTGGTAGGGTCCGCCGATAGCCCTACGGGGCGCGGGTTAACATTCAAGGTTAAGGTCAAGGTCATGCTCAAAATTGACCTCAAACTTTGCACTTGTTCATATATCTTGAACACTAATTTTTCAAAATGTTTTGAAATATTTTGATGGTAGGTAATCAATAGGGGGATAAGGTACTGAAAGTTTCGTCTTTCTATCCCTAGGTGTTTGGGAGCTATCGCAAATATTGCCCTGGGGGGGGGGGGAGGACGAAAAACGCCCTCCGGGGCCCGCGAGGGTTAAAATCTTAAGCCACACCAACTTTTGGTGATAATGGCGGACCTGGGTAATTATCCTAGAGTAATGCCGCTCACGATGTTTGATCATATGATCTTTTGAGTCATGAAGAAAGTAAAACACAGATGATTGTTTATTTTGTTAACAGGGAACAAAACAAAGGGGAGGGAGCTCCAACACAAAACTGAACAATTACAACTGACTGGTTCAGTCAGCAAAACTCACTGAAACATCGAGCTAGGCAATGACAACAAAAACCACGAAACACAGCTCGAACGTTTCGATGTCCAAACGTTCGAGTTGTGAACACAGGAAACACAAACACGAAGAACACAGGAAACAAAATCACCGGCTCGACTGGCACACCCTACTCCTCGTCTCCATCGGAGCTGTCTGAGCTGTCACTTCTCAGGTCAATGGTGAACGGGCCGATATCGTCCATGAGCCTATCGTTGGTCCAGAACTCTTGTTCCAGCTTGCAGACGTGGTCGCAGCACTTTTCCCACATGACAGGCGTCACCTCCTCCACAGCAGCTTCCACCAGCTTCCTCACCTCCTCCATCCTTCCAGACTTGTTGTGCTTTCTGACGTAGCCCTTCACTTGTGCCCAGATCAGTTCGATCGGATTCAGGACACAGTGGTATGGTGCCAGCCGTACCACTTTGTGCCCGCTTCTCTCAGCCATGTCGTCCACGGCGTACGTTGGCTTCCCCTGGTGCTTCTTGACAAGTTCCAGAAGCTCAACCTTCAGCATGTCCTCCTCGAACGGCACGTCGTTGTGAAAGAGCCACGCCTTTAGATCTTCTTTCTTCGAAGCGGCTGTCGGAGGCTTGTCCAGCTGTCTGGAGTGATAGCTGGCATTGTCCATGACAATCACTGAGTTCGGCTGAAGTTGCTTGATGAGGCTTGAAAACCACTCTTCAAAGTACTCGGAGTTCATAGACTCGTGATAGTCTGCCAGCTTGCCGTCGGACCAAAAGGCGCGGAAGCAGTTCGACACGAAGCCATTTCTGGATTCGGCGTGTATGATGACCAATCGCTTTCCTTTTCCGATGACCGTCTTGTGTCCGGTGAATTCTTGATCATCCAGCCAATACTTGGCATCATAGTCGTGTTGATTAAACCATGTCTCATCAAGATAGACAATAGGTCTGGCTGGATGACTTGCCCGGATACTGCGCATGGTTCGAAGAAAAGAGGCGCGGGCTGAGACCACAGCAGGCTTTTCCATGAGGATGCGACGCTTGTCGACGCTTCGGAAGCGGTAGCCGTTCTGGAGAAGCAGTTTCCGGAGTGAACTTCGGCTGAGGTCCAGCGTGGCTAGGTCTTCCTGGACACGTGCGAGGAGGGTGTCCAGAGTCACCCTCTCTCCCTGGTCGTACATCCTGGTTACGAGGCGCTTGATAGCCGCGATGTCAAAATCATCGACGCTGCTGACTGCTCCGTGCCATGTTGCGCGTTTCTTCGGAGTCTTCAGCTGTCCTTGTTTACATTCGGCAACGATGCGAGTGATGGTGCGCTCGGACACTCCAGTCAGGTGGCTCACTCGGCGTCTGACTTGTGTAGGTGGCACAAGGAACTGGCCGAGCTGGTCACAGGAGTCTGGCACAAACTTCTGACTGTCTCTTCGCAGCAAAACTCAAAAACGTTGTTTACTATTTTTCTTGCTTGGATGTTCAAGGGTGTGCCGCTCGCTAGCTTCGATGAAGTTGACATTGTAAAACTACACTGAAAACAATTTAACCCAAGGCCCGCGAGTAAACCGGTGTTTTGCAGGTACCCCTATCCGCAACCATTTTTAACCACCCTCCCTGGAGTACAGTAAGGTCCCATTGCAGTGTAGTCGTCCCTGCTCTCAGCGGACTTGTTCGCTGACAGCGGTTATATCCGCTCAGAGCAAGTACGACTACACCGCAATGGGACCTAGCACTACTCCTGGGAGGGTGGTTAAAAATGGTTGCGGATAGGGGTACCCGTAAAACACCGGTTTACTCGTCAGCCTTGGGTTAAATTGTTTTCAGTGTACCATTTGAAAACACACAAAAACAAATGAACAGGTGTAAAATGCATAAAAACAGGATAAAATGTAAAGTCTATAAAAATGTAAAAAGATAATCCGTTCCGATGTGACCGTCGAGACCGTCAGGTTCCTAAAATAATACGACATTGCTCTCGATTTGTGGCATTTTACTTTTCTAGCACGTGGCATTTATAAAAATGTTTCGGGCCGTGCGCCTTTTGAAAAAAATGGACTATAGTTTGCGTCATTTCGTGCCCCGTAGGCATCCGGATGATCTCGTCCCTTCTGTCAGCTATGCGTGGAATGACTTGCCATACTGTTTCGTTTACTCTGCCTTTAGCCGAGCCGCTTGGCCTTATGACCTGAAACGAATTACTAGTAAGGAACGCAGGCAGCAGGGTCACGAGTTTCTTGGTCTCAGCTGATGTTGGGCAAAGACTACCCTCAGAATCGATGTCTTTTTCAAATAAGTCGATAAGATGGCGAACAGATTTCTTATCGAACCTGAAGCGATTGTAGAACTCCCGGTCGTCACTCATCAAAATAATTGACCGTGGTTCCCCGCTTTCGCACCGATTGCCGGGCACATAGGATGCGACGTCCAGTCATTTCACAGTGCGCTTTGGATGTTCACTGCTCTCACACAACTGTTGTTCTTAGCCGAACGTTTGGTTCACCACAGTGTATATAAATACAGTGGCGGCAAATGCGCTTGGTCACGTGACCAAATCTGCACGTGCGGTTGTGGCGAGGGCACTTCCCGAAACTCTGGTGCCAACGGCCTCGCGGCGCCCATAGAGAATACATGGGACCAGTGTTCCATTTTTCAGACTTTTTGGTGGGAAATCACACCTAATGGGGAAAATATTTTCATCCCTAGGGAAAATATGAATGACCGACTTCACTTCATCTCTGAAAAAAAAGTTTCATGTATTCCCAACAGCCAGTTTACATGTTACTTGACAGATGATGCACCCACATCCTTTTGTACACCCTGTCAAGATCCTGACATGCAACCCTGGTTTATCAGTTGGCATAATAATTGGCATTTACACCATTTTGCAAAAATACTTCAGTTAATTACTTCCTTTTTTCTCATCCTAGGATTTTTTTCTTCATCGGCACACCCAACCAATATCCAATTTTAGAACACTGCATGGGACCTTTTCTTTTCAGACCTATCGTGTCTAAACCAAGCCATTTAGTGCAAGGATACGACTGGTTTGAGATTCAGTCGTCTTTTGGCTATAAGTCGGCATAAGAAACGTATTTTTATCGGCAACATTCGCAAAGTACCAGGTGGTTTTCCGATACCCTGCACGCCTCCTAACCCCCGGCGGCCGACCGGAGGAGTCAGTAGCGCTCCACTCACGACTTTTGGCGATAGCTCAAAACACCTTACAGCTAGAGGGCTGCTATTTGGCGCACCTTATCTTTGCTTCCATACGCATCTTTGGAAACCAATTGCATTTCCGTCTCAGGTCAGATCACTGACTTATGACGTGTCATCTCAGATGACACCCGTGACCTGATCATCCAACGTCGACAAGCCATCGCTGCCGATGACAAGGAGAGGTACGCATCTCTGAACTCCCAAGTGAAGCGCGCTATCAGACGGGACTACCGTAGCGACATCTCTCGACGAGTCGAAGAAGCTCCGTCATCGGGCCTCTGGCGGCAGCTGCGTGCAGTTATTGCGCCGAAGCGCGGCGCTCCGGCCCGGCCTGAGAACTTGTCAGCAGATGACCTCAACTCATACTTCACCACCGTGGGAGAGGAAACACACCAGGCCGTCATCCGGACGTTCCAGGAGTCTGGGAGACGTTCTCTGGCTGCCCGTCTCCCTCGCGTCCACTCTGACGCATTGCGACTCACCCCGATCACTCTGGAGGAGCTGAGACGCATCATATACTCTCTGCCAGACAAATCATCGCTCGCTGATGGTGCCATCGACATCAGGGTGCTGAAGCTGAGCTTTCCCGTTGTTGGACGGATCTTGCTGCAAATAATCAACAAGAGCATCGTGTCGGAGTCGGTACCAGATAGCTGGAAGACCGCAGTCGTCATACCGCTGCACAAAAAAGGTGACCTGAGCACTGCAGGAAATTTCAGACCCATCACCAACGTTCCTGTTATCAGTAAGATTGTCGAAAAGGTCGTCTGCCGTCAAGTTGATGGCTATCTAAACCGAAACCATCTGTATAGCCTGGAGCAGCATGGATTCAGACAAAAGCACAGCACCGCTACAGCACTCGTCAGTGAGAACGACAGCTTGTTGGAAGCAGCAGACAGGGGCGACATCAGCATCCTGACGCTGATTGATCTCAGCCGCGCGTTTGATGTTGTGGACCATCAAACCCTGCTGAATCAACTTCAACTGCTTCAGATAGACCCGGGCTGGTTTCGGAGCTATCTCACCGGACACAAGCAGTGTGTTCAAGTGCCAGGAGGGGAGAGATCGACGCTGCTCCCCATCAACATCGGCATCTTCCAGGGATCCTGCCTGGGACCGATGTTGTACAACATCGCATCCATCGGCGCCGCCTGCTACGTGCCGTCCGAGGTGAATGGCAGTTTGGTCAGGATGGCCAGGTATGCCGATGACACCCAGCTGGTCGTCTCAGGACCCAAGGAGAGGCTGCCAGAGATCCAGACTGCACTGGGGGGTGTCCTGGACACTCTGGCCACCTACTTTCTCCAGAACGGCATGAAGATAAACGCTGCAAAAACCGAGATGATGGTCGCCGGAGGCCGATCGGCGCTACAGGCTGCCGAGAGGGATCCGGTCCGAGTGCAGTTCCTGGGAGAAACTCTGCAACCGGTGTCAACTGTTAAAAATCTAGGTGTAATCTTTGATAGCCGACTGACCTTTGAACCACACATTGATTATATCGTCACCAAATGTTTAGGCGTTCTTGTCGGCCTGATGCACGCCAGGCATGTGCTTCCTCCAAGTGTACTTCCGACTATACTGGACGCCTTAGTCATGTCACATGTGCGCTATTGTAGTCAGGTATTCGGCTGTGCCAGCAAAACGAGCTTAAAGCGACTGCAGAAAGTGCAAAACTTTGCTGCCAGAGTGATATCTGGCAGACGGAAGTATGATCATGTGTCCGACGTGATTAGGAATTTGGAGTGGCTCCCCGTCAGTGCGTTGATTGACAAACGACGTATGTCTGCTACACGGGGTGATTAGCAGGGGTGAGCCTGAGGTACTGCGACAGGACATATCGTACAATAGAGATGTTTCCGAGCGCCAGACTAGGCAGTCCGGTCATTTACATGTATATACCGCGTGTTCGAACCAGCCTTGGCCAAAGAACTTTTAAGCAGCGAGCGTGTAAACTGTACAACGAACATGTTATAGGAACGGAGCTTCAGGTCATGTCTGGTCCGCGCTTTAAGAAAGGTATTAAAAGTCACCAAGTCAGCTAGATGGATAGGCGACCATACAAACATTTTAGCTGTGCTTTTAGTTTTAGCGTGCTTTTATACTTTTGCAGGTTTAACTGTTTGTGTCTTTTTAACGCGCTTACTGTTTTGACGAGGGCTCGGAATAGCCACCTTGAGTGGAAGAGTGCCGATGATGTAAAATACAATACAATACAATACGTCACACGTGAACCTCTGCAGCAGTCCCAAAATACCGAAACTTCGCAATGCCCTCGGTGCCAGAGGAGCTGTCACAGCGAGATGTTACTTACAGGACCTAGTATCCTCTAGGAGTCTCAAAACTTGTGTATCTCGGATTTCTCCTAGAGGTCACATGAGGTCAGGCCGATCGCGTGACGTCACCATTACAAGTCAATGGAGAAAATATGGAAACTGTAATTTTGACGCCGAGAATGATCTAAACCTAGCTCAAGCACATGGAATCGCAATTTCATGCAATTCTTGCAATGTCCAATGATTCACTTTTGCATCTTTAACCTAGCGTGACGTCATTTATGACGTCACAAAGGTCACAAGTTTGTTTGTCAATAACTCCTGATAAAATTGAACTGGCAAGTTGGAAAAGTCGCCAATAGAATCGGGAAGACCTACCGAATCGAATGATATACTATATAACCTCCTCCGACCAAGTTCGTGACCTGAGTGCCTCTGACCTGGCTTTGACCCGATGTGAACACCTTATGTTGACCCCACCCAAACAAAAGTGAACCATTTTGACGCACCGGAGCATGACAAACATGATCGCGACTCTGCGCCGTTTTTTGGCAATGTTATTTCTCAAAACCCGAAATCGTAATTTTGGCCCTCGGGCACTTGACCTGACCCTCAGAGGCCACCAGTTGACCTGAGACTTTTTAACCGTGCATCAATCGCTGCGTCCCCGGTCCCAACGGCATGCATGCTTATTTTTCTCGCGAGGCTAGCTCAATTAGGGCGAGGGAGTCGTACCCGCCCTCTCGTGGCTGGGGCGTAGGTATGTAAGAAAACTAAAAAGTCTGGTGATGATTGATGCAAGATTCTTACAGATAATGGTAGATGAAGGTAGGGCATCAGTTATTAAAGATAAGTGAAACAAATTTGCAGCCCTCAGTAGCATTGATTTATGCATTAAGGGTTATAGAACCATAGGTGGCGGAACGGGGAGGGCACCGGGGCACCGGTGTCCCTTTAATTTTGGCATTTTAACATTAGCCCTATGGGCGTTGCATGGAAAGAATCGGACCGAATGTCGGCAGTGCCCCCCCCCCCCCTTAATTGAAGGTGTTCCGCCGCTACTGTATAGAACAACTGTAAGCTGCAGGCTCAGCTCTTCAGTTTCTACCTATGCCTGCAAACGCAATAAAATCAATGGAAGAGTAATAATAGATTAATTGCATTTTATTGATGCTATTTCAGTATCAATGGTAACTATGTCACCGATGATTCAATATTATTTGCACGGCATCATTTACCACCACAGTCTAAATATTTAGCATCTAAAATACTGCAGTAAAATAAGCTGCGCCACGTCTGTCGACAAAATCTGGTGCCAACTCAAGGTCAAACGGAAAATGTGGTCACGTGACCAATGTCCGGCAGCTGTGGTTCACTAGAATGTAGCTTCTGCTGTACCTTTTCTGCCACTTTTTGTTGCTTCAGGCACGTTTTTGGCTCAAAATACGTCGATCGCCAGCTGAACAGCATTCCCGTCACGGGCTTCGGGAATGCCGGTTAAGTTCAAATAGTTACGACGCGAGGTACTGCTCGAGCTCGGACAATCTGGTTCTGTTCGGTGATCAGAACTTTTTGAGCATCTACTTCTTGCTTTAGTTCCTTGATCTTCTTCTCGATCCCGAACAGGCCTCACAGCGTCGCTCTGATCTCGCTGTCTTCCAGCATGGCGAGTAGGGTCGTTTTCTCTCTACCAAAACTGACTGGCATTTTGTCTGTCTCACTGCACTTACCCTACCAACCCGAACAAAAGGCCTATATCAAGGCCCTATATACCAGGTAGGGTCGTCCGGCGATTCTACCTTTTCGTGACGTCAGCTCGTGACGTCATTTGGAGTCAAGTCTCGAAGCCCCGTTCAATCCCCATGTGAATGAGCGCTTTTCGAAGCACTGTAGAATGAAGTCTGCACAAGATATATCAAACCTAAGTATCTTATCTGAAAGAGCAGACAATTTTCTGCAAGTTATCTATTACGTGTTTTTCGCTAAATCTTTTGCTTTTTTCACAAAAGCGTAAAATGTCCCCCCATGTCTCCGCAGCCTCCCTGCCGCCGGCCGCCGCGCGGTCGCAGTAGTGTAGTGGTTGGCGTGCCCGCGCAGTATTCCAAAGGTCCCGAGTTCGAATCTATGCGGTGCGGAACTTTAATTGCAATTCCAAGCTGAATATACGCACATCCATAATAAATTATTATTTGTATAGCTAAACTGTCACCAAGCTATCCATATAAATTGACTTCACCCAAAATATCGGCAAGATTCTATTAAAATATAAATTCAAATATGGCGGCTTGGACTGCCGAGTGCGTTAGGCTCCGCCCATAGCTCCGCCCACATGCGTGACGTCATTCGTGTTAGTGGACACACGCGGAGATAGGGGACGACATTCCACGTCAAATCAAACACCGAAATCCGTCATCCCCTTCGATTTTTCTGAAAATTTGTAGGCAGACTGGGCATGGTTCAAAACTGAGTTACGTATAATATTTTCGAAATTTGATAACGTATCGCCGAGATATAGGTCATCGAATATAGCCAAAAATGCCAGACATCATTTTTTTTAAATGCTTATAACTCTGGTTCCTTTTCTGGTATCAAAATGATATTAACAGGGTCTTGTAGGCAATTGATAAGGCTTTGATTTTAATTATAAAATTAAATTGAAGTGACCTTGAAATGCATTTGACCTTGAATTAAAACAGAAAAATTTGAATAGCAAAAAACACGCCATCTTCGATTTGAGTAATTTTTACATATTATGTCCGTCACAATGTTCCTAACCATCTGTGAAAAAATTGGAGTGGGCCATTCATAACTTTCGCGGCAAACGCCGTTTTCATGCATCAACATCATGCAACCGCGCGTGACCTTGAAAGACAGAGTCAAGACATGCTTGCTTTTGTACACTTTCTGGAATGAATGATTGCTGATTAGTGATATCCCAAACTCTGCGAGAATGGAAATGCATAGTCATCGTAGTCAAGCATTCACGTTCCATTGTAATAGTGTCTCAGGCAAACGGTATTTTGCGGTGAATTTTGAGCCGTGTGGAAATGCATCATGACATAAATTCAACGAAAACATTATCACGCAACGATATCTTCACGTCTTTTGATCTTCACTATACGAAAGAACATACATTTTTGAGTATGTATGGGAATTTCTAGTTAATCCGATAATAAATATGGCAGTTAGAGTCCTGCTAAGAGTAACATGTCGCCGGCTGAGGCGGGATCGGCCGACGCGGGAAACGCAGCAGTCACAATTTTGTGTTTACACGTTCATATTTCAATTGTTTACCAACCTATTTTCAGAATTCTTTCACCATAAGATTGCCTGTACATTTCTTAAGTCTTCTAACATAATTTGACGCGAATCGAACGTAATCAGCGGTAAGGAGCGCGATGTAAAGACGGAACCGTTCCGTTCCGTCCCGGCACAGTCTACAATTCAGGCGGCGCGTAGCGGTCGGCGCCGGCTGCCGAGTCGCCGCGTCGCCGCGGCGACAGGATGTTCACTTATCACCGCTATTACTAGAACAGTTGTGAACCGATTTTCTTATTGCTTGCACGATGAGATGTGCAATTCAATTCTGGACAGGTAGCCATAAGTAATTTCGCATCAATATTATGAAATATTGGCGAAAAACAGGAGGGGTGGGGCGAAATTCACTCTTCCCCCTCCACTGCGCGTGCTAACATACGTTTGCATATGTGCCATTTTCTTCAAAACTTATGAATGGCCCACTCTAATTTTTTCACAGGCTGTTAAGAATATGGTAGGCAATAAAATATATGAAAATGAGCCAAATCGAAGGTGGCGTGTTTTTTGCTATTTCAATTTTTGTGCTTAAGAACAGAGTTAAGCAAATATCAAGGTCATATATTTAAGTCGATGCAATTATAAACAAATGCTTAAGAAATTACCTAAACAGGAAGGTTTATTTCATTCAAATCAAACAAGTACAACCAAAGTTATGGTCGTTCAAAAATATAAAGATGCAACATTTTGTAAAAATTTGATGCCCTATATTTAGAAGACCTGTGGTCAGAATGTGCAAAAAACATCAATGTAATGTCCGGGGGGACACAGGAACTCGCTCACAAATTTAAATGAAATCGCTAACCAATGATGTCGGCCTGCAAAACCCAATGGAAGCGGCTAGCAGCGTGCAATAAAACAGGGCGCTGCTTTCTAAATGTCTGTCGTGCGCCATTAATGAATATATTCTTTGTAGAGTGGCAACTCAGTATCTTTTTTAAACTATTGTACTAGTATTTAATAATTTCATAATTTTATAATTGTGCTTACGCTTTATGTTGATATTAGTGATAAATCCTTAGATAAAGCAAATCGATGTGATATTTAATAGAAAAATAGCAAACTAACGCACCATTCATTCGAAAGCTGGGATACCTACTAAAAAGAACAACTAAAATTCCTGAGGAACCAAAGGATCAAACAGACCTATCAAATAGATGCCTGCTATTCCGTCGTGAAAACGGCCATTATGGATCAGGCGGCTGTTCACGCTAACTTCGAAATGCACTTTTACGTTTGGGAATATGAAGGAAACAGAGGTATACTGTGCTAGCACCGTCCGCGCTCATCCTAAAAAAAAACTGCACTCAGTTCTTTGTCATGTTCTCAGGTGGGGATCACTTGGCCGAGGCAACCGCCAGCGCCTGCCAGCGTGTGTGCTGTGGGCCATCCGGGACGCATCCCCCAGCCCGTCCGGCCACTATGTCGGCTTCCGGGAGGTCGTCCTGTAAGGCAGTTAGATGGTGCGCCGCTGCTGGTGCCGCTGCCACTCGAGGCGCATGTCCTCCGCCTCCTCGGGAGTAGGCTGCGCCGCCCCCCGGTGGACGAAGCGGCTGAGCCGGCGTGGGTCGCCCTCGGCCAGCGGCCGCTGTCCCAGCACCGGCCCGACGCGCCGCCGCTCCGGCATGTCGCTGAGCAGTCCGGCGACGTATGGGTGCGACTTGGCCGCTACCACACGCCGGGGCAGAGTATATAGAACACCGGGTACAGTCAGAGTTTGGGATATGGTAGCAGTCAAATGTCGACAGAAATGGCGAACAAGTTACAAATAGAGGTAGGTTTATTCCACTGTTATACTTCCTCTTGAAAACTGTTGGCACACATGACGTCATAGAGTAAAAAGTCCCCATCTAAGGTCATTAAGACGAATTTTCGACATTATTAAATAACAAAATTATACTGAGTTACCTTTTTTTCTTATATTGTTCCAACAATCATTTTTTATTATCTCTATTGGCCAATTATTTGTTGATTACGTCATCTGGGGCCGCGAGTCGGCAAATGCAGTCGGTCGGAAAAAAACACGTGTTTTCGGCGGGCGAGGTAAACAAATTACAGTATAGGTAGCTTTGGGTGATATGCTATTTCTATTATTGAAATCGCGTCTCCTGCCGTCAGTACTTTTTCGTCGCAGTGATTTTCACTTTTAGAATTTTCTTCAATAATTGTGGTATTCAGTTCTGCCTCTGATTTGCAATGGCAATTATTATTTGAAGTGAAGAAGGCCTTGTTATGGCCCTGCACAACCTCGCTGAAAAGTGAAACTGAAATGGCTGGAATAACAGTATTGCAACTGGTTTCAAATTATTCTTCAAATTTCCTCGAAGTCAGGCTTAGACCTATGAATAACATCAGATTTGCAAGCATGTTTAAACTGCTCCGTTAATCTCCAGAAAATCAGTCTCTCTTCTGATGCTTACAATGCCTGCGGCTGCAACATTATATTGCTAAGAATGGCAGTCCAGCAAGATGTATGTGCAGGCAGAGGCACTTAGCCAATGCACAATGCAGTGCAGATTAATTGTGGTGTGAATTTTGTGTGGATCAGTGCACAATGCGTGCCATGATTTGGTAAATGCCATGCCGAATGGCTGTGCTGTGATATGAGCTGACACTGTTGAGTGTTGATGCAATGCTATCTAAGAAATTTTCAGAAGGCAAGTGAGACATCATTGAATATTAGTGTAGTTTCCATTTAAGTGCAGAGTTCCCAAACTTGCAGCCTTTTTTCGTGTGATTGTGCACATTTCCAGCCTATGTGCGTGCTAGTGCGGAATACTTAGTTGCTAGATTGGCTGGCACAGCTTGTCAAGTGCCAACTCTATGGTAAATGTGAAGATGAAGTCCAGTGAAGATTTTGAACATCTAACCTGACCTAACCTTACCTTCTAACTCAAAGCTTTCAACCTACCAATATCAATATACTACCTATGAACCCACCAGCCTAAAACCTACAACCTAACTCCTACAACCTACCAAACTCAACTCTACAATCTGGACTTCATCTACTCATATATCAACTCTATTGCCTGATAATCTTTTCTTGTTTCACACAATCTTATGGTCTGATATGTCTTTCTGAAGCAATAGTCAAAGAATGTGATAAGTTAAGTAATTTTGCACAAATGGAGATAAATAAATTTATGTATATGAGTGTTTTTGAGCTAAGTTGTGTTTCAGTGGTGATACATGGAATGCTGTCATCATCACATTGCATTGCCACCATGATGAAAGGCATTAGGAGCATTAGGAGACAGAAGTAATGACTATTGAGATGAGACCAAAGAAACAAAAAACATCCATTTGTGTTTTTACCAATGCATTACCTTAGGCCTTTATGGAAAAGTGATCAAAAGTTGTTGAGTGAAGGGGAATATGGAGAAGAGCATTTATTGTTTGTTTTTGGGAAGAAGAAAATCAATTAAACTTATGAAAAAGAAGTGATCATGCATTGTATTATGAGCCCAAATCAAACAGGATTCTCTCATGACCATACTAAATGCACAACCCTTAGCTGTTTGTGCACAGTGGAACCCGCTTAACCCTCGCCGGACTTATTGGTTTTCTACATACGCGCCGGCCGGGGGCCGGGGTGGGGGGGGGGGGGGTACGACCCTATCTCGCCGTTTCGCCCCTAATGGAGCTAGAACGTCGCAGAAAAGACGAGCGTGTGTGTCGTCACGAGATGCAGCGTTTTGTACCCGATTTTAAGGTCTCAGGTCAACCGGTGACCTCTGAGGTCAGGTTAAGTGGCCCAAGGTACGGGTTCGGTTTTGGCGAATAACTTCACAAAAAATGATTGCAGGGCCGCGATTTTGACAGCATCGTATTCGCCCTGCTCAGGCGCGTCGAATGGTATTCTTTTTATTTGGGTGAGGCCAACTTTGGGTGTTGACCTCGGGTCACGGTGAGGTCAGAGGTCCCAAGGGCACGAACTTGGTCGAAGGAGGTCATGTCACATATCATTCGATTTGGCAGGTCTTCCCGAGTCTATTGGTGGCTTTCCCGACTCGCTAGCTCAATTTGATCAGAACTTATTGTCGAAAAACTTATGACACAAGTGACGTCATCAATGACGTCATGCAAGCTCTTGGTGCAAAAATGAAGCATCGAACCTTGTAAAGAGTGCATGAAATAATCACGGTTGCGTGTGTTACAGCTAGTCTGAGATCGTTCTGGGCTCCAAAATAGCTGTTTATAAGTTTCCCCCATTGGCTTATAATGGTGACTTCATATGACCGGCCTGACCTCATGTGACCTTGAATAAAAAAGCGAGATATACACGTTGTGAGACTTCTGGAGGATACTAGGTCCTGCAAGTTTCATCTCCTTGTGAAATCTGCTCTGACACTGAGGGCGTTGCGAACTTGCGGTATCTGAGGACCGTGCAGAGGTTCACTTATGACGTCAAAGGTCAGTGACCTGACCTGACCTGAAAAAGCTGCTGGTATTGCAAGATCCGGCTTGAATCAAAGGTCAGGTTCATCACTACTCGGTATGTTCCGAGCATTCGAAAAAGCAACCATCAAGATGTAATTGAATGATACCGTTTAGGATTGCACCTTCCCGCCTATCGCCAAATTTCAGCGTTTTATGTATGTACCATCGCCAAATTGGATGCGGGTATCGATAGAAGAAAGATCAGGCTGTCGTATGGTACACTCGGTTTATACGTATCTCGACTAATAAGTTAATAAATCGACTTTTAGTTTTGCCTTCGAAATCGGTATCTCCCATAGGTAAAGCACTAGTGAAGGGAAAATAAAAAAACCTTCACG
Organism: Amphibalanus amphitrite; assembly: GCF_019059575.1. NCBI lineage: Eukaryota > Metazoa > Arthropoda > Thecostraca > Balanomorpha > Balanidae > Amphibalanus > Amphibalanus amphitrite. Next base: position 47,807 of record NW_024882593.1, on the reverse strand, counting down.
CTCTGCTTACGTCACCAGAGCGTGAAGCTACCAATGCCATTGACTGGGGGCCGCGCCGGGGCTTCATTTGCCCTCTGGCGCGGCTGTACACCATCTCCAGCCTGTGAATGCGAGATGCTTGATTTGTAACTTTTGTTTTGTTGTTTGTCACGTTCGCTCACTGTCACAACAGCAGTCTAGAATAGCCATTGTTTTGATACACACTAAGTTACACGAGTGAGAAAGCAGTGGACAAGTCGCGTCGTGTAAGATGAGCGGCAACCTGTGAACGTTGCCGGACGGCGCCAGTGAAAATGAGCCGCCCTTTTCCGCATAGAAACAATGTAATATGGATGTTTAATGACGTGCTCGACATGAGTGCACAAAACCTATGTTCTTGTGAATAAAATATCAATTTGAAGTTATTTGCTTTAATTACGAAGTCACCAAATAATTGCACGCGATAGAATATATGCTTGCTAAAGCTGCTTGCTAAAGCGTTCCGATAGGCTCCAGTGTTAAATTCGGCGCGGCAGTGTTAGGTGGACGGCCAGCTTTAATGACGCATCTCATTCCCGCGTTTTTCATTGTGTTCTGAAGCTATAGTCGACGATAGGAGGGGAGACTGCGATATAATCGCCGTCGAAATCGATGCCGCGAGACGGGAGTAAGGGTTTCAAATTGATCGGGTCGCCCGTCTCGCAGTAAGAGCGGACCTAGTCAGCCGATTCAGACCACCCGAATTCAGTAGAGCCCAGAATGTTTTTTTTTTCGGCGATATACACAAAACCCTTGCACCGACATCGTGCACACCTAGCAAACAACAAGAAGCCGGTCGAGACGCCTCATTTGATACAACCAACTCTGCCCTGCGACATGCAAGTGAGCCGCAAACCGCGAACATCAATAAGATGGGTTTGCTTTAAGCCCGTCATCCCCATCCCATCCCAGGCAGGCTATAGTTATTGCAAGACATATCTACACCACACAGGAGCATTGAACGGCGCATTTACTGAACGTCTAAGCATGAAGGTTTAGCTTTGCAGTTGAGAGGTTCGTAGTTGCGCTGTTGGCATGCTCCAAGCTGGCAAGTGGCAACACATGGAAGGACGCTGCCTCACACTTCTAAGCCCCCGTTTTCACCAACAAGCGCTGGGCTGGTGGAAGAAGTTTAGGGACAAGTAGCGTCACGCATAAGCCCCAATCAGCATGGTCCTCCTGCGTCTCAACCGTCGCCAAGATCGTCATGAAGAAAGCACCTGGGAAGTCTGACCATTCTGCGGGGAATCTGAAGTCTTATTCATAATGATCACTCGGATAATGTTGTCCATTGATAAGGGAGGAACGCCCTTGGACTGAAGGCGCTTGACTATTGGTGCGGCCAAAATAACGAAAATCAGCAAGCCCAGAGCCCTCACATTTGCACGAAACGGAGAATCTGGCCGGTAGAAGAGTGGAAACGGAGCAGGTATGTAGAAGCGGGTCTAGTTCGGCGACGAGTCTCCATTTCAATGGTTTCACCACACGGACCCCCAAAACGAGCATGGGCTGAAAACGCGGCCCAAGTTCCGACAGACTTCTGCGAAAAATTCTCGCCGCAATGGTATGTCGAACGATCACGATGTCCTAGCAGGGCCTGAGCTGAACCAGCTGGACGTACTCTACCAAAAGACGAAGTCGATCCCGACTACTACCTAGAAAACATACTGAAAAAGCGTGCATTTGGCATTAAAAGACCACTACCCCGTGCTGCAACGGCGCATGGTGTCCCGCAGGTCGGACAACATTTTCATGCTGGACGGTACTCCATCTCATCGATCTTCCGGAACTAGGCGGTGCCAGGACCATCTGTCCGATATCTGGGGGAAGGACACTTGGCTAGGGAACAGTCCTGGCCTAAATCCAATAGAATTATTTTGGAGGATAGTGCAGCAGGAGCTGGACATATACAAACTTTCCGGCGACCTCGGACAGCTCGGAAGGGCGCTCAAGTCCCAGGCGCCCCTTTTTCACATGGAGGACGTCCTTTAAGCTTTATAGGCACCCTCTTTCCCATGTAAGCGCCCATTTGGTCATCAAAGGATGGGTATCATAAGTGCCCTTCAGTCCTCGTATTCATCTAGAATCTGCTGGATCGCACGTTTTATCAGTTTTTTTGGTGGCCTCACTCCTGTGCTGCAGCTCAGCATACACATTCATACAGAATGTGTAGTCCCTGTCAGATTGCTATTTCCTGCTCCTATCTAGCTTCTCCAAGATAGCATGGTCTATGTCTGTTTTGCGCTTGCTTCGTGTGCCCGACGCGGTGCGCGGTGTACATTGTGTATCCGATGTATCTTGTGGACCAGGAGCCGAGTTAGAGGGGGGGGGGGTCAGACCCTCCCCCTCGGCCAGGCGCGGAAGTCGCGGAGCACCGGCCCGGCGCGGGTCAATACAAAATATATTTGTAATGATAGGAATTGATTCAGTGTGGCATTTTATTCAACTAGTAGTAGTAGTAGTAGTAGTTTATTGACACAGTCTTAGGTACTAGATGGATAAAACCCAGAAGCTTCTCGAAATGTTGTCGAAAATCTTCATCGCTTGGTTTGTTTCTTTGGTCTCCTACATTCTCGGACATTGTGGGTTTGACAATTTTTTTTTTTGCCCCACCAACTTCTCTGGAAAAACACCACCCATGCCCAGAGCGGCGGCCCATTACCGCCCTGATCCTGACCTCCCGCCGGGTCCACTCCACGCGCACTGTGGCGACCAGCCCCTCATACAGCTGAGTCCCCCAGAATCGGCTCGGGTGTCTCCTCGGGTGACTGGGAAACAAACTCGACCGATTTGTCGGACGAGAGTCCCGGCCTGCCTTATTCAGCTTTCCAGCGACCACACACGCACGTGCCTGGAGGGCACCGTCACCTCTGTGCAGGGTGGCACACCGCTCGCGGACCTTTTTATTTACCGTGGCGATGTTGATTTTGTTTGTTTTGTTGGGTTAGGCCCTTTCGGTCCAATTAGACCATTTCAGAGCCGGGAGGATGATAGGATATAGGGGGAGACATTGGTCTGGGCAGGCACCCTAGTGAGTCGCCGGGGCTGAGCCCGTCCAGAGGACAGGCCACCCAGCCCCAAGGCACTCACTGCACCCGGCTACGGGGTGCGCTCCCTCGGGAGCAGCGGTGCCGCTCCAAGGGAGCAGCCCGCATGAGATAAAGTTGCCTGTCCAGCCCGGAGGGGGTTGCGGCGTGGAGGAGAAGGATTTCAGTATCCTGAGGATAGAAGCACGGAACGGTGTCGTGGCGATGTTGACGCGACTACTCGCAAGGCAACACACATGTGTTCGGAGAGCTGAGCCAGTTGCGCCTTTATCGTGTCCCGGGTTCTTTGCGTGTCCCCAGTAAAAGGAGCCCAAAATACTTCTAGGGACAGTCCCTAGTAGTTTTCGATGATTTCAAAACTTCTAGGGAAAATGTCCCTAGTGTCCCTACTAGGGACACCACTAGGGACTCCCTAGTGGTGGTGACGCCCATGAGTATACAGCCAGTGCTGCGACTTGCCGAAGCAGGTGATCCTTTCGGCATTGGGTTTGTTTGTTTGTTTGTTTTGTTGGGTTTGGCCCTTTCGGTCTGACAAGAGCATTTCAGATTTGGAAGAATGATCGGAATTAGGGGGAGACATTGGTCTGGGCAGGCACCCTAGAGAGTCGCCGGGGCTGAGCCCGTCCGAATGGACAGGCTGGCCAGCCCCCCCCCCCCAAGCACTCTGCACCCGGCTACGGGGTGCGCTCCCTCGGAAGCAGCGGTGCCACTCCAATGGAGCAGCCCGCATGAGGTAAAGGTACCTGTCCAGCCCGGAATGGAGGCTGCGGCGTGGAGGAGAAGGATTTCAGTATCCTGAGGATAGAAACGACGGAACGGGGGTACATTGGGTCCAGGGCCCTGGTCTATATAGGGCCTTTTGGCCCTGGCTGTCGTGAGGGCCGTGTCCAGCGGCGATAACCTCAGTAGTAGCCGGTCCCACCGCCAGAGGACAGGAGCGGCGCCGGCTGCTCCAGGTAAGCGCGGCGCGGCGGTGGCAGCTGGTGAGGCGAGACGTGCCCTGGGGCGGTGTGAGACGCCGCCGGCCGCACAGGAGCCGGCGGCGGCCTCCGTGAGCCGTCACTGCCGGCGGCGCGGCGGCCGGGCCAGCACGGGCCGCGCACCAGCCGAGTGAGAGCGAGGGACTGGACCGCGCAGCTGGGAGGCTGGGCCCCACAGGTAGGTGCTAGTGCTGGTTCTGATAGAAGCTAGGGATATCCCTCACAGGTAGGAGGCATAACGGTCGAACCGACTACTCGTAATAAGGGCCCTATTTAAAGGCACGCTGACGCTGCCAACGTATCTCGCGAGCTGACATACTTGTGGTAGTGTTGGAGCAATGGGCTTGTTGATGTCTCCATGGAAACCCAAATTGCCACGTGTGCTGGCAGCGGCTGGCAGCGTGCCGTTGAAACACCGCCCAGGGGACATGCCCGTCCATGACGGGTGAGGGACGGATTGGCCGATCGCTGTTACGGATTGAAAACATTTCTGACTTTGAGGTTGAAGTGTCTTTGTAATATTCTATTTATTTATCATTACATTTTATACTGCTAAATGAAGCGTAAAAATATTTCGAAATGTCCTGTTCCGTGTAAATGTCGCCATTTACGTTTTAACCCTCGCCGGCCGAGGGGGGGGGGGGCGGGTGCCGCCCCCCCCCCATAGGGTTTTTTCGCGATAGCTCCGAACACGCTGGCGATAGAGAGCTGAAACTTGGCATACCTGACCTTTGATCCAAGCCGGATCTTTTGACACCAACCGCATTTTTGGGTCAGGTCAGGTCACTGACCTATGACGTCATAAGTGAACCTCTGCACGGTCTTCAGATGTCGCAACTTCGCAACGCCCTCACTGCCAGAGGAGATGTCACAGGGAAATGAATCTTGCAGGATCTAGTATCCATTATGAGTCCCACAACTTGTATATCTCGTATTTTTCCTAAAGGTCATATGAGGTCAGGTCATTTTCGTGACCTCACCATTATAAGTCAATGGGGAAAAATTCAAACTGCTATTCTGGCGCCGGGAACGATCTCCAACTATCTCAAGCACACAGAATCGTGATTTGATGCACTCCTTGCAAGGTTAGATGCGTCACTTTTGCAATGTTGACCTTGCGTGACGTCATTTATGACGTCATCAAGGTCAAATTACTTTTTCGTCAATAACTCTTGATCAAATTGAGCTAGCGAGTCGGGAAAGGCACCAATGGACTCAGGAAGGCCTGCCAAATCGAATGATATGCGACATGACCTCTTTCGACCAACTTCGTGACCTGGGGGTGCTGACCTGACCTTGACCTGAGGTCAACACCCCAAGTTGACCTGACCCGGACAAAAAGTATATCATTCGACGCGCCTGAGCGAGGCGAACACGATGCTGCCAAAATCGGCGCTCTGCGGCCGTTTTTTGCGAAGTTATTCACCAAAAACTGAACCGTACCCTGGGGCACTTGACCTGACCTCAGAGGTCACCGGTTGACCTAGGACCTTAAAATCGGGTACCAATCTCTGCGTCTCGTAACGGCGCACACGCTCGTTTTTTCCGCGACGCGCTAGCTCCACCAGGGGCGAAACGGCGAGGGGGGGGGGGTCGTACCCGCCCCCCCCCCCCTCGGCCGGCGCGTATGTAGAAATTAGAAAACCAATAGGTCCGGCGAGGGTTAAGGCGACGTTTCGTATGTGCCAATGCTTACATGCAGCTTTAATGTTAATTGTCACTCTGCGTGTTTGTGCTTTGCAGTGTTTCCGCCCTCAACATTCGGTGTTCGTTGCGGGCCACCCAGCCGTTCGCGCCTGCCGTTCTTCCGTTGGTGCCCCGCGGCCATGGACGACTCTGGCTTCGAGGAGGACCAGGTTCAGCTGTTGGCTGAGCTGAGCGCCCAGGCGCTGCTGCACCAGCCGGCACCCGCAGGTGAGGCCAGCGGAGGGGGGCTTCACAGTTCACACACTGCCTGCCGGCCCGCGGAGTGACGTCACACACTGCCTGCCGGCCCGCGGAGTGACGTCACACACTGCCTGCCGGCCCGCGGAGTGACGTCACACACTGCCTGCCGGCCCGCGGAGTGACGTCACATACTGCCTGCCGGCCCGCGGAGTGACGTCATGTTGCCTGCCGGCCCGCGGGATCAGGTCGCACTGCATGCGTACGACGACACCAGGTCACGTCTCGCTGTTTTGCTAAGATGCCGCTCCATCCAGTCTGACAAAGCTAAGAAAGAATTAGTGTAAAGTGCAACAGTTCTTGATAGACGTGTCTGTGTAGATAACTCCCAATACGCCCGGGATAACTTCTCAAATTTTAGCACGGACAGGCTATATCCAATGTCCGGTGCACGTGATAAGCGCTCCGAGGCGTTTTAGCTCCGTTCGTTCTGAGGTTTGTCAGACTATATATGCGCTTTATTGACCGCTCTGTTCTGAGGTGGCCGCCGTCCCGGAGTTCGCCCGGGGCGGTGACTATGAGGCCTGTGCAGTGTGCGGTGTGTGTCTGTGTGGCCGCTGACCGGTGCCCGCCCCTGCCGCCAGCCGGCGACCAGCTGCAGCTGCTGCTGGAGCGACTGCTGGAGGCGCCCGTGCCGGCCGCCTCGGCCGCCTACCTGTACGGCTACACGCTCTGCATAGGCGAGACGCTGCGCTACCTGGCCGAGCGCGAGGGCCTGGCCGGCGACCACCCGGTGGTGTGCGGCGTGCGCGACCACATGCTGGCAGAGTACGGCCGCATGGTGCGCCACCTCTCCCAGACGGAGGTCAAGCCCGGCCCGGCCGGCGGGCTCGCGCCGCCGCCGCCGCCGCCGCCGCCGGCTCCCAGTGGTGACGCGCGGCACCGAGTGACGGCCGCCGGAGCCGGCCCCCCGCCGAACTCGGATGACGGAGCGGTGACCTCTGGTGACGCGCCTGTGAACTCTGGTGACGAGCCTGTGACCTCGGGTGACGTTGGACGGCTGGACTGCGGTGACGCGGCGGTGGACTGCGGCGGCGCTGGCGGTCCCGAGGCGCCTCTGTGGGACGGCCCGCCGGCACCGGTGCCCCAGCAGCTCAGGGACCTGTGATTCTGTGATACGGTGCGCTCGCTGTGTGTGTAGTGTCGTGTGGGCACGCAGCCGCCGCTCTGTGCCGGTAGCACGGCGCCCCCCGTCTCCGTGTGCTGACCACTGCTCCGTGTGCTGCTGGCCACCGCCGGCCAGAATCAGCCCGGATGCCGGTGCTGGTGCCGGTAACAGCGCTGCTCGTGACATTAAACACTGCCGTTTTATATTAGACGTGCACGTCAAGCGAAAAGGTGAACAAATATATATTGGAGGTGCATTGAATAATAGATGTTTCCTGTTCCTGTCGTAAACCGCGAATACGGATGACTCGTGTTTCCTGTTATAGATAACATGTGTTACAGATAACGAATTAATGGGTGCACATAAATAATTAGTTATGCATGTATGTAGGTACATGTAAGTTATAAAAATACATGTATCCAACGTTCTTCGCTGCGGATCACAAATCTTACCTTAAAGGTAGTGTGCCACCTTCCAACGATTTCCCATTTTATTTTTCCTAGGATAAGAAGCTTCTGTTTTTACCGAATATCGCAAAAAAAAAAATCAAAAACGGGTCTGGAATAGTGCCTTTTTCGCCTAAAAGTTTATCGGTTTTTCGATATGTATAACAACTGTAGTGGGCTGACCTGCAAACAGGCGTCGGCAACAATCGCGAATGCGGCGCACATGTGACAATAAGCAAAGGTCATTATGGAGTTACGACGTACGGGAATGAGTTATCAGCTGTCTAATCGTAGACAACACAATGTCGAACTTAATCTGTAAGCCTGTATTGGTATTGTTTCTTTAATTTGGCTGTCGAACATTAATTTTTGGTTTAAAATATGATTTTATGTAAAATAATTGATATGAAACAGCCGTCTCTTAAGTTTGACCCCATTTCACCACACGCAAGTGGCAGAAATGACAATGATCAGCTGACGCATTTTTCTTGGGCGAAGTCAGAGCGCGCGGGCCGACGCACCACCACCGCACCACAAAGTATGAGCAGCGTATTTGGAAATTCCGACCTCGACGAGCATCAGAAGCCACCTAACAGGCGTGTTCGAAACCGCAGGAGATGATGATAAACGGGTTTATCGAAACTTGATTGGATGAGCCTATCGGTAATAGCGATTTCAGTGTCAGCATTTATTGTTCATAGTGGTGTGAAATGTGGTTGGGGTACGACCGACAACCCGTCGGGGCGAATTTCGCACTGGGGTACTCAAAATTTGAAGAATCATAGACCTCTGTATACATGGACTGGACACAGAAAATCCGGCCATGACCACAACGGCCCTAAAAGTAAATGCTTATAACTCGAGAGTCAGTTTACCTACGACATCCATTTTTTCACCGCCGCATAGCCTCATTCATTGAAAATGATGGGGATCATCCGCCGAGCCGATGCGGTGTGATGGGGGAGCACCTGCACGTGGCGCGTGAGAGATGTTTATGAAAATGGCGTGACAGTATCTCGGGAACGGCTGGGCCGAATGAGTCCAGATTCGGAACACAGCCAGGTATAACCCATTGGCCAATCACGCATGTTACAATTTTGAGGTGCCGATGCACGTGCGCACGTGCACACCCCTTTTCTGTATCTCAGAAACTACTCGTCCGATTTTGCTGAAATTTGATATATAGCTGGACACTAAGCAACCAATGTTGGTGCACACCTCAAACATGGGGTGCAGCTGCACGTGCGCACGTGCACACCCCTTTTCTGTATCTCAGAAACTACTCGTCCGATTTTGCTGAAATTTGATATATAGCCGGACACTAAGCAACCATTGTTGGTGCACACCTCAAATAGAGTTGCAAAATTTCCCTACCGCACTACCGGCATGCCGGTAATTTTTCACTACCGCAGGTTTTTTCGTGGTATCTGGCATGCCTTGCCGGTAGCATGCCGGTATTTTTGATTTTGCACACAAAAAATTATCAGCATATGATTCAAACTTTGGACACTAAGAGGCTAATGAATTGTAATAACAGCAATCTTAGCCACTGCAAAATACATTTTGTGGTAGAAGTTCCATTGCTAAGGGTAGGGGTAACACATGAACCTCAGCATTTCACAGGTTTGGCTCTAATTAGAATTGTCAAGAATCTACTGTGGTCTACGAGTTCAAGAATGCAGGTTTTTTGGTATGCCGGTAATTTGGCGGTTTTTTGCTTGGGGCGTGGTAGCATGCCGGTATCCCAGAAAATTTTTGTGGGGCGGGGCGGTGCCGGTAGCAGCCCATTGGGAAAACTTTGCAACTCTAACCTCAAACATGGGGTGCAGCTGCACGTGCGCACGTGCACACCCCTTTTCTGTATCTCAGAAACTACTCGTCCGATTTTGCTGAAATTTGATATATAGCCGGACACTAAGCAACCATTGTTGGTGCACACCTCAAACATGGGGTGCAGCTGCACGTGCGCACGTGCACACCCCTTTTCTGTATCTCAGAAACTACTCGTCCGATTTTGCTGAAATTTGATATATAGCCGGACACTAAGCAACCATTGTTAGTGCACACCTCAAACATGGGGTGCAGCTGCACGTGCGCACGTGCACACCCCTTTTCTGTATCTCAGAAACTACTCGTCCGATTTTGCTGAACTTTACTTTTTAGCTTGATACTCAGCAAGCATTGCTGGTCAACATCTCGATTTTGGAATGACTTTGCACGTGCATTCGTGCACACTCCCTGTTGTGCCTCGGACACTGAGTGTCCTCGCCTATGCTTCTAGTTAGAAAATGCTTTAAATGATAGACTGAGACATTGACAGCTGATTTCTTTCGCTTAACGTATTTGTTATGAGTGCGAGAGGATAAACAATATAAATTTAAGTCAAATTCTTGTTTTTTTTTAGGTTTACTGAATGTTTGTAAAGCATAGGAACTTTTACACTCCTGGTTCTGTATTTGTAATAGGCTCTTATTTTTATCACCATTTGATTCCAATACCATTGATTTTCATAAAGAATGTAGGATAAATGTTGAGGAGCTTTATTCTCGGAATGTCCTGTTTCGGTCACGAAAGGACTGTTCGCTCGTGCGACAGTCTCTGTTCTGCATCCGGGCAAAGCCTTATAAGAGGCGACCTCTGGCGACATTCAGCTATTGGGGGTGGCGTGAAAACAAATATCATATAACAACAACGGGTAACATATGAACATCTCTTCGGGACTGTAGACAACATATTTCACTATTACACTCATCACAAAACGCCTTTCTAACCACCCCTTGATGCATCGCATGGCACGCAGCTCTCGCGACTCGACCCAGGAACGTCCTTCGCCAGGGGCGAACGTTGAAGACAGACGCGCTGCAGTCGGCGAATGTGGGGCGCTGGAATGCATCCGCACGGAGAGCCAACGCGCGGTAGCGGCGGCGGCGACGGGAGTCACGTGCGTTACTTGCAACTTCTGTCAAGAGCGGGAAGCGGCTGATCACAGGACCTGCCCGCTGACGGCGGGACAATGTCACACACACATCCGTAAGCGTACGATAACGACGGCGCTCTCGACCACCACACACTCACTGCTGTCACTTTGCACCGCTCAGTTTTCTCACTTTGTTTTCAGTCTGATCACGTCGACGCATGACTACCGGACTTGAAGATCGCCTTTTACTTGAGTGAACAGCACTGTTCACTTCTGTAGCGTAGTTGGATGTGAAGACATTGAAGAGTGCGCGCGCCATCTGTCCATATAATGGAAGAAAGCTGTGGCCTCTGGCGCACTGGAGGCTTATCAGCCGGCTGTCCTGCTGAGCGATGGAGGTGGAGACGTGCTCAAACGTGGAGCGTGGTTCGGAGCAGCCGAGAAGGGCGCGCCTCGATGCCTCATCCTGCATCAGCGACCTGTGAAATACAAGGAAAGAACATTGAACTAACATACTATGATACATGACTACTGATTACTAATTTGCATAACCCTGTCGTGCAAAGGCAAAAACGTTAGGGTGACCTCTAACCTGACGTAATGATCTCTGACTTGACTTAATCGTTTTTGTCTTTGCACGGTAGAATTGTAGCGTATTAGACAAACACTTTAAAGCAATTATAATGCAGGTATAATAAACGCTACAACAAGTTCAATTTAAATTACAATTTAATACAAAAGTACTGTCACCAATCATGTGTCGACTTATTCTAAAATTAGCTGATGCACAGGTTCTGTCTGCCACCAAGCCAGAACTCAAAGTACCTAATATCTGAGAGGAAAATGACCAAAAGTTCAAACTAACTCAGACAAATTAAGCATATAAACAACTGAGTGGTAGTGCTTACCTATAAGCGTGGCAGATGTTCATCGACAAGTCCACGGTGAGCTCGGAAGGGCAGAGCAGGCCTCCCCGGTTCAGATGATCAGTGAATGTCTTCACGGCTTCTGTTAGTTCGGGTGCTGTTTCTGGTTGGCTGTCTTCCGCATCGATTCGTACTTCTTGAACCTGGCTCGGCTCCTTGTTGACCAAGAGTGCGTGGCATGCATGGCACTGTCTCCTCTTCAGCGCTGAGCGGGCGAGGTAGCCAGCCACATGTGTGATGGCCTGCTCTGCTCCCTCCGATAGAGGCTCGTGCTCCGCGCTGGCAGCGTACTCCGCCAGGGTCTCCGCCACCTCAGCGTCGTCCTGCTGTCGCTGTTGACGTGCCTCCGCCATGACAGCAGCCACTGTGCCGAGACTGTAGCCCGACAGCCAGACGAGACTTTTGACCCGGATGACTGCTTCCCCTTCGAAAAATTGTCTGACGCTCGCCCAGAAGTTTCCGCCAGCCAACTTCCTCAGGTAGCCGAAACGGCCTTCGATCCTGTCCGACTGTATTTTCCCCAGAAGGACATAGTCGATTACGTCACCGTGCTCTTCCAGCAGGTAGCGGGCCACGCCGACTAGACCTCTGCAGGTGTAGATGGCGGCCTGCGATGTGTCGACAGACATCTTCCCACCTCCTTTCCTGTTCTGCCAGACTCGCAGCATAGCTGCAAAGGCAGCGAGGAAGTCCAGGCCCGTGCAACTTTCCTCGTTCCTGGGTGGGGCCCTGAGAGGGTCACGCAGGCGCACGTGCGTGAATGCCGTCTTCACATTCACAACGCTGAACCACTTCCTGAGCATCTCGAGGAATTCGGCCGTCTGTCCGAAGTCGCGGTACTCGTTCTTCTGGCTGTAGTATCTGAGCGCTGCCACAGTCGACTCATGGGTGGCTGCCACAGCCAGTTGAACGTTGACGCGCTCAATGCTGGTGGGGTTAAGTACCCGGTCTGTCAGTTTGTAGGCCATTTTGACCTCCTCTCCCATCTCCAGCTTGTGCAGCTGTTGCAGGTGTTTGAACTGGGCCTTCACGGCCATCTCGAGGCCTGGAGGTATGCAGACGAGGGTCTTCTTGTTCATCAGATTGAAAAAGAAGTTCTTGTACAGGTGCACGCTGTCGTACATGGTGTAGACTCTTGTTTGAGCGTTGAAGGGATTCACGATGTACTCCGGATGACGCCCGTCTTCACCGAGCGAGTTGTGAAAGGCTTGGTTTGTCCGGTGTCCGTCGGTGGTGCATGACACGACAGTGAACCCTACTTCCGTCAGGGTCTTCAGCACCGTGAAGAATATGGTGCGAATGTCTTCGGTGGTGATGCTGCATACCGGTGACATTGAGATGGTGTCCTCGTACGTGCCAGCCACAGAGGAGATGAGGGTACAGAAGATAGTACTGGCGACACCGTCTTTGCTCTCACCAAAGACGCGCCCTCCAGCCACTTCAACTGCTCGCGCCGTGTACACTTCATCCATTGCCAGATTGACCAGTCTCTCTCTCTTGGTCAGTTTTTCGATCCTCATTTGGAGATACTTCACTGTGCCGATCTCCAAACCCTCTCTCACGCTGAGCGCGGATGTGAGGCGTCGGAGGGTTTTCTTGTGCGGCAGGAACAGAACAGAGCAGCTACACAACTCTTCGTATAACTTCGGGCTGGTTCTGTCCCACACCACAGCCAAACTCATCAGCGCTTGACTATATCGCCGTCTGTTCGCTGGGACCGAGGCCAGGCGTAGCTGCTCCGCGACGAACTGACAGATGGTGAACTTATCACCACTGTCGGCTTCCGCTGCTAGATCCAAAACGCTGGCAGCAGAGGTCATCAAGTCCTTGGCAGTGATGGTGAATGACTTCAGGCGAGCAAGCACGTTCAAGACCTCTGTGGTGCTTTGGAATTGCCCAGCTCTTGCAGTTAACCCAGAAAATTGCTGAACAGAGATTTCAACACCTGCTGCGTGTGCCCGAAAGTGAAGATCTTCATATACCGTTAGGTTTCTGGTGATGACCGGGTGCCCTGACTTCTCATCCAGCTGCTCTAATCGGACGCTCAGTACAGACTCGACTCCGGCTGGGTGTGACATCTTCACTGTCGTGTACCCTGAAGGAAGCGTTTCGTTCTCGAGCTTGGTATGCATGTCCTCCAGAGTTGAGAACTTCTCCGCCTCCATCATGTCGGCGCACTGTTGTTGCAGTTGCACTTCGGCAACCTGCCGTCTCGATGATGCTGTTGCCAGCACTGTCGTGCGCTGCCGCTGGGCATCGTTGAGCGGGACAGGACTGAAAGAAAAGAAAACAAAAGAAATTAAGACACTGGCCTCGCTCGGTCGGTGTACCTAAATTAATCACACTTTACCTAAAGCTCATAGCAAATTTATTGCATTCCATGTTATTTTGACCAACGTTCAATGCATAGTTGACCTCAGGTCAACGGTACTTCAAACCGGAATGCGTGTTTCAACACTCGGGTGGGCTTAGTATACCGTTGCAAGTAGGAATTTAACCCGCGCACCGACGGGGGTCCGCGCCAACTTATAACCGACGGGGGAGGGGCGGATGCAACCGCCCCCCTGAGATCTCGAGAACGAAGCAAGATAGCGACAAGCGGTAAACGGCATGGGGTACGCACGGACAAGATCTACAATTTTTACTTAAGTCATTTTCAGGTCAGGTCAAAGATGACGTCACAGGGGTCAAAAAAGTAAAAATAGCGGCGCTAGATATGACCCTAAGTCATCGATATCAAAATTCTGAGAGATACAAATTCTAGCTACCAAAGACATAATTACATCCTGCGACTCTCCAAGGCCTCAGTCATCTACTGTAGCTCTGACACGGTAACAAAGTTGCAAAAAAGTGGTTTGAGGTTGCTTCATTCGAAGTGACCTGGTAACCTGACCTTAAAAGTTAGGAGGTTTAAACTTGCACACCATGCTGTAAAATTGATGAGAGAATAGTCATGCCAAATTTCGCGGTGCTACGCGTCGCGGTTTTCCCGCTATTTACGAAAACACTGGTTTCAGTGCCATTCTAACGATGTACAAATATCTATAAAAAAAGAGATTAGGGACAGATTTGGTCAAATTAGGTGCCATCGCCAGATAGCCCGTCGTGAAAACGGCTATTAGGGACAACAGTATGCACAAAATCTATGTATCAGAAATTTGATACCGGTGACCTAAGGTCAGGTCAGTTTTGCGACCTCCATTATAAGCCATTGGGGAAACTTGAAAGATGCATCTTGTGTGGAGGAACGTCACAATAAACATCGCAACAAACAGACATAACGGCAAACACCTTCAACGATCGAATTACAAGTAAACATGACGAACCAGAAAATGGCACCTTTGACCCTTCTTTATGTCCCTGAGGTCACCTTGGGTCACAAATGGCATTTAACAGTTTTTGGCCAACAGCTTTTGATAGAGGCACAAACGTCTAAGATTTGTTTGGCTTGACAACACGGATCGACCGGCATGCAACAAGACCTTTTACCGGGCAGGTCATGACCATGACTTGAGTTTTGACCTTGACCTTGACCGATTTCTTCATTATTTTTACGCTATTTCGAATGCCGCCTACTATGTCACTACGTGTCCCAGGAGCCGAGCTAGAATGGGGTGTTAAAACACCCCAGCAGGGCGTGGGAATCCAGGACCCTCAGCGGGCCCCCAGTTCGGGCACTCAGCGCTGCTAGCAAGTCACAGCGAGCTAATGTCTGCCTTACACACTCATAAATGCATGATAAAAGGTACCTTGTAGATACCGAGCTTTTACCACTTATGTTTCACGACAAAACTAGGTCGCACTAGGTCACAAAAGGTCATGGAAGTTTTGAGGAATGCATGTGGGAAATGTATAAGTCGTGTGACACGTGTTTTATGTCACTCGACGCATGTTTTAACCCTATTCCTGGCGGGCTCCGCCGGGACAAGAAACTGGCGGGGGGCCGATTCGCCCCCCCCCCTTCAGATCTCAAAAACTACACATCGCAGCGACAAACGGCGAACGGCGTTTGATAGGTCGTTTAAAGATCTACAACTTTTATATAAAACATTTTCAGGTCAGGTCAATATTGAGGTCACCAGAGGTCATCAACGATAAAATGTTTTGGAATTAGTTACCTATATAACTTTTAAACTAAGAAACATAGAGACATAAAACCAATACATTTTTTGTTGCTCTCGCCGAGGCGATGCGAAATAAGTATGTGATGACCTTCACAGGTCAATTTGAAATTTGACCTGAGGTCAAGGTCAGGTCATTCATCAATGAGGTTGTGGGGTATGGTCATGCTGCATACCAAACGACGCGCCTTGACCAGGCGAGCAGTTTGGTACCACTTACAAGTCTTAAGCACCATCATGTCGTGATTTATTGACAGAAAAACGATTTATGACGTCACATGACCTCACATGACCTTTGCCGGTGCCCCTGTCAATTAGCGGCACCAGGATTATCACCGATGAGATAACCTTCCATAATACTGAAAGAATTGGGTGGTTTTGACTCGTTTACACGAAGCAGGAGGCGTTTCAATATTTTCCCATAGGCTTGCAATGTAAAGGTCACGAGTCTGGCCTGACCTCAGGTCACAGATATGAAAATTCTGAGATATACAAATTGCACATACTGGTACCCTAACAAAAGCCTAAAGAGAAGAAATTGATAGGTCAGAAACTCTAGCTCTGGCGTGATTGCAAACTTTTCTGAGGTAGGGTCACCAAACCGCCTCTGGTGACCTGACCTAAGGTCAGATCAACTCAAAATTTTCAGAAATGTTGCGTAAAAGCCTTTTAGGAAAAGTCAGAAAATTTGAGCTTCCTAGCTCAAAGCGTTTGGGAGAAATAACCAAAAAACCTCAGGGGGGCTCCTGAGGCCCCCCCCCCCGCCAGGAATAGGGTTAAGCTATGGGTACCTACAGGCTTTTACTTAGTACTCACCATTCGTGTGATTCGAAGACTGACGGAACGGCGCCGCTCTTCAGAGATTTCCTTTTACGTTCGTTCTTTCTTCTGGTTGTTTGATGAAAGTCTTCCTCACGGAAATGGAGCTCACAGACACCACAGTGATCTGGATTCCAGGCTGAGTCATTGCGACCTATCGCTAACACCCAGCGATCGCGTAACTCTTTGTCATTCGGAAAGGAAAACACAGAAACATTGCGCTGAACTAGCTTGTTTGCCTTTTCTGCCTTTGTAAGCGCGTAGCCTGAACGACATAAAAGAGCGGCACACTTAACCATCCTTCACTTCAAAATGTAAATAGCTAAGAAAATGCACTATAAATCCTAGAAAATACATATTTACTAAATTACGTAAATGCTTAAGTCCCAATGCCTCATTGTTACCAAGGCACAACCATTTACTCAAAATAAACACCCACATTTGTGTCTCTGTTCATTTTTGTTGTTTTACTGAAACTCACGTGATATTACTATTTTATATAAATACGGCGTCCTCGGCAAGGTAAGAGATAAATTTTTAGCTACCATCTTTCATTGCGGGAAATGGCTGATTTCAGTTTCTCGAACCTAGCTAAGCATTCCGCGAGCAGTAAAATTTGATTAAGTCATAACAAACAATGCAGTACCTGACGCAGTATTTCCACACACTCGCTTTTATGAGCAATATACAGTAAGCAGAATTATTCGGTTCACCTTCACTTGCAGTAGGTAAATATCTACTTAAGTTGCTGTGACAAAGCAGTTCCTGTGATAACAATAAACCAAATCCAGGAAACGAAGCGATTGGACTGCATTTTTTTTTTCATTGTTTAGGTGCTACCGACATCTGCTGTTTTGAATGATTACCTTTGCTCTGTAACCCTGGCTAGAAAAAGTATCATGATTGAAAATGAACGCCTTCTTAGCATTGAATTATTATCTGTACCTACAATGCGATTGCGCCGTTATTCATACAGCGAAGGGTGAAGGCCAAGTGTCGCCGATGTTTCTTTTTCGCATTGACGGTCTTATTGCAACTGGTAGGTATTTCAATGCTTCGGCAAGTAGGAAGGATATTTTCTGACCTTTAAAGAGGGGTGTGCACGTGTGCACGTGCAAAGCCATCCCAACTTCGGGATGTGGACCAGCAATACTTGCTGAGTATCAAGCTAAAAAGTAAAGTTCAGCAGAATCGGACGAGTAGTTTCTGAGATACAGAAAAGGGGTGTGCACGTGCGCACGTGCAGCTGCACCCCATGTTTGAGGTGTGCACCAACAATGGTTGCTTAGTGTCCGGCTATATATCAAATTTCAGCAAAATCGGACGAGTAGTTTCTGAGATACAGAAAAGGGGTGTGCACGTGCGCACGTGCAGCTGCACCCCATGTTTGAGGTGTGCACCAACATTGGTTGCTTAGTGTCCGGCTATATATCAAATTTCAGCAAAATCGGACGAGTAGTTTCTGAGATACAGAAAAGGGGTGTGCACGTGCGCACGTGCAGCTGCACCCCATGTTTGAGGTGTGCACCAACATTGGTTGCTTAGTGTCCAGCTATATATCAAATTTCAGCAAAATCGGACGAGTAGTTTCTGAGATACAGAAAAGGGGTGTGCACGTGCGCACGTGCATCGGCACCTCAAAATTGTAACATGCGTGATTGGCCAATGGGTTATACCTGGCTGTGTTCCGAATCTGGACTCATTCGGCCCAGCCGTTCCCGAGATACTGTCACGCCATTTTCATAAACATCTCTCACGCGCCACGTGCAGGTGCTCCCCCATCACACCGCATCGGCTCGGCGGATGATCCCCATCATTTTCAATGAATGAGGCTATGCGGCGGTGAAAAAATGGATGTCGTAGGTAAACTGACTCTCGAGTTATAAGCATTTACTTTTAGGGCCGTTGTGGTCATGGCCGGATTTTCTGTGTCCAGTCCATGTATACAGAGGTCTATGGAAGAATTTAAGACGTTTCCATGAGTTTTGAAGGTATGGATAAGTTCTAAAAATCCGGTTCTCCTTATCCGGGTCATTAACACCATATGGTCCAGGAAAGCTGGCACACTACCTTTAACCCTCGCCCTGGCAGGACATTTTTCATAACGCGGCCTGGCAGGGGAGATGGGTCGGTGCGACCTCCTGGCGTTTCGAAACTAAGCGTCGTAGCGCTTTGCAACAAAAAACAGTCACTTGCTGTCATCGAGTACTCACTATCGGTGGTAGGTATACTTTCTTACCCTATGTCAATATTTGACCCAATTATGGCAGGTCAAAGGTCAAATTTCGGGGAAAAGCTAAAATTTCCCAAGTTGCTTAGCCAATATTGGCGAATCTATGAAAGATACCGGCACCGCCATGAAACCTCGACGACCGTGTTTCTCAGTGAATTAGCAACACAATGATGCATAATTGACTGCAGTTCAGTCATCACTGGCGTGGAGTAGTCCCCGGGAACACGGGAGGTCACACCCGCCGCCGGCGAGCACGGTCGTAATTGACCTTGTAAAGGTCAAGGAACAGTTTTGAAGGCGTTTAGGTGAATACTGAACCACAGACTCGGATTCAGGACTTCAAGAAACCCCACAAAACACAGCTCATATCACGGAGGTCAGCGTGTGAACACGCGGTGTCAATGACCTTGGTTGACCTTAGGAAGGTGAATATATAAGGTGAAGATCCATGTCCTGTCAAATATTACGTAAATCAAATGGAATAGTTTCGTTCTTGTCGATGAGATCACGTCCAGTTACGAGGAATGTACGATTTTGTCAAAAACGGTCGGTACTGTACCTATTATCACGCCATAGCTCGGTGACCTGACATGAACCGATAACTTTTTTACCCAAACATGCGCAAAGGATTCCCCAGAGGCAGCAGCAAATTTCAGCACCATCCGACTAATAGTTTGGCGCCCACCGCAAACAAAACTCAGGGGGGTCGCTTGGAGCCCCCCCCCCCGCCAGGGCGAAGGTTAAATTAATCCGGCAGTCTCTGGGGTATTGCACCCCCCGTCAGTTGCTAGGGGGGGACGTTAACCCTCGCCGGCCGAGGGGGGGGGGGGCGGGTGCCGCCCCCCCCATAGGGTTTTTTCGCGATAGCTCCGAACACGCTGGCGATAGAGAGCTGAAACTTGGCATACCTGACCTTTGATCCAAGCCGCATCTTTTGACACCAACCGCATTTTTGGGTCAGGTCAGGTCACTGACCTATGACGTCATAAGTGAACCTCTGCACGGTCTTCAGATGTCGCAACTTCGCAACGCCCTCACTGCCAGAGGAGATGTCACAGGGAAATGAAACTTGCAGGATCTAGTATCCATTATGAGTCTCACAACTTGTATATCTCGGATTTTTCCTAAAGGTCATATGAGGTCAGGTCATTTTCGTGACCTCACCATTATAAGTCAATGGGGAAAATTTCAAACTGCTATTCTGGCGCCGGGAACGATCTCCAACTATCTCGAGCACACAGAATCGTGATTTGATGCACTCCTTGCAAGGTTAGATGCGTCACTTTTGCAATGTTGACCTTGCGTGACGTCATTTATGACGTCATCAAGGTCATATTAGTTTTTCGTCAATAACTCTTGATCAAATTGAGCTAGCGAGTCGGGAAAGCCACCAATGGACTCAGGAAGACCTGCCGAATCGAATGATATGCGACATGACCCCTTTCGACCAACTTCGTGACCTTAGGGTGCTGACCTGACCTTGACCTGAGGTCAACACCCCAAGTTGACCTGACCCGAACAAAAAGTATATCATTCGACGCGCCTGAGCGAGGCGAACACGATGCTGCCAAAATCGCGGCTCTGCGGCCATTTTTTGCGAAGTTATTCACCAAAAACTGAACCGTACCTTGGGGCACTTGACCTGACCTCAGAGGTCACCGGTTGACCTAGGACCTTAAAATCGGGTACCAATCTCTGCGTCTCGTAACGGCGCACACGCTCGTTTTTTCCGCGACGCGCTAGCTCCACCAGGGGCGAAACGGCGAGGGGGGGGTCGTACCCGCCCCCCCCTCGGCCGGCGTGTATGTAGAAAACCAATAGGTCCGGCGAGGGTTAAACGCCCCCAGACGATAACTCGAGAACGAAGCAATAGGCACAGCGCAACGCGCGAGGCGGCAAACGAAAGAACGCGACGAGATGCGCCGAATGAGTACTTGAAATTTGAATTTCGAGGTCACAGGTCGGGTCAAGGTCAGGTCAAACACCCGAAATTGGGCTTCCATCTGCATGGACTTTAGAACCTTGTACTGGGCGTCTCTCTTCATAAGCTATGTCCAGACTGAGCACAATCCTTCATATACGTGTAAGTGCTACACGAGTGTCAGATCTATGTAGGTGTCAGTCACAGATAGGTCAGAGTCACTGTCAGGTCAACCAGGTAAGAACACATCCCCGAAAATCAAAATTGGCATTCGCAGCATATGGCACATGATCTATGGATACTTTAGGTCGCAGAACACGATGGTGACACTCATTTTATCATACGAGTACGTATTTGGTCGTAAAAGATCAATTTAAGAAAGGCATGCATCGTCGTCAAGTAGTCACGAGAAATTGCCAAGATTCAGCTCAAGATTTTGGAAAATGTAGAACGATCATCGAAACGAAGATACCATTTGACTGGGCATTGCAGTCTCATGGCGTTTACGGCATGTTTTTACGTCCGTTCTGTGATTTTATAAATTTTTAACATTTGCCGTTTTCGGCCGAAAAACTCGGAAAACATGACGTCACTAAAACCTCAAAATCCCAATATTTTCAACCGATTTTATTTTAAAATTTTGTCACAACAAACTTCAATCTATTCCCCACAGGTACCGAAAATTTGGCGTTTTTAACCTAGAACGCGGTGAAAAAGTGGGCATTTATCATTCCCCCTCCAGCAGCTCGCGGGTTAAGATCGAAACAAATTAAAAAAGACGCCTTGATAAAAAATGCGCGTCAGTCATGTAGGTCGATAGCAATGCATGTGATGATGTGAATGTTATGTAGCAGCATCTGCCACCTCCATGGCAGCTCATGCTGACTGACTCCGGATCACTAAAAAATCAGCGCCAAATTTAAATGCGCTGTATTTAAATGGTAATAAGTGTTAATAATAACCTTTTGCTCATAACTAAAGTTAGCCAAAAACAAATCCATTATTGATTTGTTATCAACTCAACCTATTAACTAGCTTATGTTTCTTTATGTTTCTAACTTATGTTATGTTTCTCAACCTATTAACTAGCTCTTATTACAACTATAATTATAATCAGGCTAAAAAATGTTTCAAACCATTCAAAGTATTAAAATGGGCATAAAATGAAAACAATACAGAATATGGTCGAGAAGTGTATGTTAAGATTGCTCAGATTAACATTTGTCTCAAAAGTGGGACATATAAATAATAAAACACACATTGCCAGGTCGATACCCGAGGGTGCGACCTACCGGTACAACGATACCTGAGGGCCCCACACCGTGATCTCAGGGTTCATGCCAGTTTTTTCAGGGCCTCCACAACGCCTTTTGCCAAGGCCGATTTCTGTGGGTCGGGCCCTTGGCAGTATGCAGGTTTCTAACTAACTGCCCTACGTGCATCGGCTTAGTATTCCGGACTAGTGGCGGCGCCGACTTTTTGGAAAGGTGCCCGCACGTGGGAAAGTGGGGGAGGGCAATCGGCACAACTTGCACGCTCTTTGAAAATTCGAATCCGCAGTCGCTGCTCAGATTTATCTTTTAAAAAATCGTGAGTGAAGTTATTGATTAATTTGGTATATAATTTTGGTTGATTTGTATTTGGTTGTATTTCTGGTTTTTATGTGGTAATGGTAAAATTTTGGTATGATTTGGTTAATATTATAAACTTTTGGCTTATAATTTTGGTATAGTTCGTTTTTTTTAAGTTTGCCCCTCACTGTAACCGTCTTTTTGAACATAGCACGAGAATTGCTAGCTGAATTACTGAGAAAACTGGTTGGCGCACACTGATTTAACCAGATTTCACAGACGATCAATTTCATCAAATTTATTTACTATTTCACAGACCGTAAATCGTATCTGCCAATACCTACAGCCCCACAGGATTAGACGACTTCTCAGGAATTATGTCTGAACTAATAAATAAATTGCACGGCGCTTAACATAACGTTAAATCGTCGATGTTCAAAACTTATTTTTGAAAATACTAGAGGGACAGCATTACGCGCAGCGTAATAAATCAATTTTCATTAGAATCGGCCCAGTAACGGCCGAGTTATTGCCAGAATAAATTTGGCGTCTCCACTTGGCCGGTGGTGCTCTTTTCCGGTATTCATTGCCAAAGGTCAGTGACCTTCCGGCTCTGATTTCGCTCAGTTTGGCAAGCGAAGAAACTGAGCCTAAGGCGCGTGCTCTCTGCTCGAAGCCGGCCGCGGCCAAAATTCCGCAAAGATGCGCCCGCCACGTGCAAACCACCGAGCGCACCCCCACCAAAATTTAATGCGACAAATGGTTGCACGCGCCCGACTCGGCGCCAAAGTTTCAGCCCCGCAACACATAAAGTCGCCTCGCAACAGCCCGCCAAGCGTGACTGACGCGTTACGTACAGACATTTTGATTTTTATATTTTTGAAAATATTATTCAATCATATCTACAATACAATGTGCGCTAACCAGTTTTCTCAGTAATTCAGCTAGCAATTCTCGTGCTGTGTTCAAAGAGACGTTTACAGTGAGGGGCAAACTTAAGAAAAACGGACTATAGGAACCTGCATACTGCTAAGGACCCGACCCTCAGAAATTGGTTTATAAACCGTAAACGGGGGTGACTTTGCCATGTTTTCAACTTTAGACGCTTGTATTCTTTACACTTGTTAACTTGTTGGGATGACTCTATGTTCAAAACACGGATGAATATTAGCTCTTTTGGTTTTGCTATTATCGTATTTATATCTTGCCTAAAAATATATTTTTTTAAAGAAAATGAGTCGTGGCAAAGTTAACCCGGCAGGCGGTGGGCCTCCCGGCCACCTTCCGCGCGGTGGGGGGGGGGGGGGGGGCGGGGGGCATTTTTTGCCCCCCCTTATCTCCGAAACTACTGGACGGATCCGGAAAATTCAAACGGCGTTCGATAGCCCTGTCAAATTTGTCGAAGGAAACCATTTTTTTTTTTTGCTCGGTCGGCCTAGTGCCATACCCGAGCAGGGGCAGTTACTCCGGCAATTTTCGCCGGGCAGCAAGTCTTACATTAAAGGTAGTGTGCCAGCTTTCTTGGACCATATGGAGTTAATGACCCGGATAAGGAGAACCGGATTTTTAGAACTTATCCATACCTTCAAAACTTATGGAAACGTCTTAAATTCTTCAAATTTTGAGTACCCCAGTGCGAAATTCGCCCCGACGGGTTGTCGGTCGTACCCCAACCACATTTCACACCACTATGAACAATAAATGCACACACTAAAATCGCTATTACCGATAGGCTCATCCAATCAAGTTTCGATAAACCCGTTCATCATCATCTCCTGCGGTTTCGAACACGCCTGTTAGGTGGCTTCTGATGCTCGTCGAGGTCGGAATTTCCAAATACGCGTGGTGCGTCGGGCCGCGCGCTCTGACTTCGGCCAAGAAAAATGCGTCAGCTGATCATTGTCATTTCTGCCACTTGCGTGTGGTGTAATGGGGTCATAACTTAAGAGACGGCTGTTTCATATCAATTATTTTACATAAAATCATATTTCAAACCACAAATTAATGTTCGACAGCCAAATTTAAGAAACAATACCAATACAGGCTTACAGTTTAAGGCTCGACATTGTGTTGTCTACGATTAGACAGCTGATAACTCATTCCCGTACGTCGTATGGTCGTAACACTATAATGACCTTTGCTTATTGTCACAAGTGCGCCGCATTCGCGATTGTTGCCCGACGCCTGTTTGCAGGTGAGCCCACTACAGTTGTTATACATATCTAAAAACCGATAAACTTTTAGGCGAAAAAGGCACTATTCCAGGCCCATTTTTGATTTTTTTTGCGATATTAGGTAAAAACAGAAGCTTCTTATCCTAGGAAAAATAAAACGGGAAATCTTTCAAAGGTGGCACACTACCTTTAAACCGGTTTATGTGAACCCGGTAGCAAAAATAACGTGGGATCCTATCTTAATGTGGAATCAAAGCTAAGGGAGGTACTTACGTGTATGTATAGCCAAAGAGCCGAGATGTCTGGAGTCGCAAACACAACAGTGGGAATGACTTTTATTAACAATACATAATAGACATGAACACTTGTGAGCTGGTGTCAGTGTAATGGAGCCGGGAAGCTTTCATCGCACTGACAGAAGGTATAAGACCTTCTAGGCTCCAGCCCCCCGGCGGGGCCTTGTTGTGGGGTGTAATAGTCGGGAGAAAAAGTCCTAAATAATAAAAAACCCGACGCCTACAAAGGGAAAAAACCTCGCACCTAAGCCAAAACGGCGCGAGGGAAAAAGCCCTGTAACCGCGATTAATTAGTGTGTGCGTTTGGGGGTGAGCCGGGAGACGAGGGCTCTGCCGTTAGCGTTTTAGGGGCGGCAGCCGCGGCCCTAACACGCTAAAGGCTCTTGGTGATCCGAGCGTCGGCGAGAAAGACGAACAGAAGGTCGTGGATATCCGGATGAGTGTCGCCCAGGAGAGTCGGAAGGTCGAGAGAGAGTCCATGTGTGTTAATGTATTGTACTATATGTCTGCGGTGTTGGTGTAGGTGTGGGCAGTGGAGGAGGAAGTGTGAGATGGTGTAGCGTGGGTGGTCGAAGGAAACCAAATTTCATTGACCTCTGGGTCAATGAAAGGTCACTGGTCATACCAGGTCAGGTCACAGGTCAGGTCACCAAAGGTCACCAAGGTCACCACATGAACCCAACTTTACTAAGGTTGTGCGATGCATGTTTTATGGCCAGTTTTTCATTTCCAACTCAATGGTGTTGGTTATAAGACCATCAGGTACGGTTTATGTCACTTTCTGGTGGAGGTCAGGTCAAGGTCAGGTCAAAAAAGGTCAAATTTCAAAGTTGATATTTTTGCATAAAATGGGTATTGAGTCGATGCAGCTCGTCAAGGGGAGTATAATGGTGGTCTTTGTTTTGCGATACAAGGTCTAGAATTGCTAAAAATTTAGTTTGAAAATTTGACGTCATCAATTTTGAACAGTTTTTTCGCTATAACTTGGCCAAAAACAGAGGTATCGATCTCAAATTTGGTATGAAGATAGAAGGTGGTAGGGTCTATCACATATATTCCGATTTTTCGAAATTAAAAGATCATTTTGGATTTTTGGCTATTATATTCAAAAAATCTATTTTTGATTTTTTTGGTCAAAATCCAAAAAATTCGAAAAATCGAAATAGCAGTTTTGTAGCCTTCTTGATTCCACACCTTTTATGTTGAAAACATTTTTCTGTATCTCTAAAGCTGTAGGCCTGACAGCTCTTCCCGCGAAACCTTTTTTTGGGTCGAAAATGGCAGAATTGACGTCACTCTGACGTCATTAGCGGCCAACCTATCATAGCCTTTGGAAAAAATTTTGGTCACCATGTGCGCTAGCTACTCCCGGGAGGGTACTGAAAGTTTGGTGACGATCGGCGCAGCGGTTCTCGAGATACTTCAAAAAAAAACAAAAAGGGGGGGGGGGCAAAAAAATGCCCCCCACCGCCTGGAAGGTTAAACTGAAAAAGGGGTGACTTTGCCACTAGGTCAAAAAATGTTTTTTTTTTAACGCTTGCAAATAATTTTTAAGCATTTTTGTTCCATTGTTTGGGGGAGGGCAACCATCTTTAATTGTTTAATAGGAAAAATGAAGTAATTCAAGTTTTTTTTTTTTGCTCTTAAATGATGTACCGTAAGGTGGGGCTATTTGAGACAGTGGGGCTATTTGAGACAGTATTTAAAATTGTTATAAAATAAAAACCGTTTGAAATTTATGCTTAATTTTTGCTCAGGCGATTTACTGCTCGATTCCACACCTTCCTGAGCAAAAATATCACATAAAAATCAAACGCTCTTCATTTTATAGCGATTTTAAATACTGTCTCAAATAGCCCCACTGTCTCAAATAGCCCCACTTTACGGTACAAAAAGGGAGAGATACCTTTTTTATAATACATTATATTTGTTGAAAATAATTGACATTGATTGTAAATAGAAACTGAAAAATGGTTGAGAATAGATAAACAAGCAAAAATATGATTGTATCGGTACTCTAGGACCGCGCCACATTCCTCCAGCGGCATTGAGAGCAGGGCTGCGGAGTCGATGGATTTTCGGCGACTCCGACTCCGACTCCGACTTTAAAAAAACCAGCTCCGACTCCGACTCCGACTCCGGGCAGAATTGTCGACTCCGACCGACTCCAACTCCCGACTCCTACTCCGCAGACCTAGCAGGGCTGCGGAGTCGACAGATTTTCGGTGACTCCGACTCCGACTCCGGCTCGGGTTTCTAAAATCGACTCCGACTCCGACTCCGACTCCGGTCACAACTGTCGATTCCGACCGACTCCGACTCCGACTCCGACTCCGACTCCGCAGCCCTGATTGAGAGGAACAAAAAGAAGACCTTCTTGCGGCAACTTACCGGCACCCTTATTATCAGCGTTTTGATCTATAAAATGATACCGATTTCTTCAGCCAGTCTTACTGGCAAACTCAGGAGTTGTAGATGATCATGACTGTGCTGAAAAGTTGGACCCAGCGTCATTCATTTTTTGATTTTGGTAATTTTTGCCTTTCTATACTCCCACTGTGCATTCCTGTGTTAATTTTAAACATATAAACTCTCACTATTTTAAAAACTAATTTGGAGGTCAAAATGATGCTACTTTAAAAATTATTTTGAATTACATCGGATAAGTATTCCATTTTTGCATAAATAACATGGTGGCAAAGTCACCCCATGTGGCCTGCAATTCACTTGGAAAAATCGCCACCAAAAATTTTAGCTAAATGAAGTGACAAATACCAGTTTTGTTGGATATGCTAACTATGCCTTGTCATGATTAACCATACCAAGCTTCAGCACCGCAGGTGGTCTAAGACATGGTTAGATAATAAAAAGTTTGGAACTCTTCAAATTTGACTATTTCAATGACTCCAATAAAATGAAGCCTAGTTAGGTATTTAGTGGTAACTTACCTCTCAGTGTTAGTTATATTGGGAGGCCCATCAATTACCTTTCATTTGTCCATAAAACATTACTACATTCCTCGTAAAATATCATGGGAGATCTCCCTGAAGCATTTTTCGAGAAGCATGGCAAAGTCACCCGGCGAGGCAAAGTCACCCCCGTTTACGGAACCAAAATTAATCAATAACTTCACTCACGAATTGTTAGTCACGGCATGGATGAAAGAACCTGGGTTCTCCTTCATCCATGGTCACGGTACAGTTGCGCGCCACAGGCGACGCCGACGCAGAACCTTCTGAGCGAGTTGCTAGTTTACTAGAGGTGTCAATTTCAGAAATTTCTTGTCCGATGTCCGTCCAATGTCCAAAATCCTAGCTCACTTTTGTCCGAAAAATGTCCAAGGCATGGATTTGTCCGAAAACTGTCCGAAAGCTGGATTTTGGAAAGAGAGGATGGGGGAACTGATCTATATAAGGTATATGTTATTATGTACCACATGATAACTAGATAACAGATATCCGCCATCTGGTTTTGAGAGCAAAATATTGCCAACTAAAAATGTTGAAGCAATATCATATGGAGTAGGGAATAGGCATTTGGGCAAAAGGCCTAATCTGATATACAACACAAACACAGCATATTGAGACAAGCCTATTCTGCTTCAAAATGTGCTACAGCCTACAACTGAAGCTGAGTAAGCAGGAATAATGCAAAACATTGCCTTATCCCTCAAACTTGCATTCTCAAATATTGACTTTTTGCCGCATCCCTTTGACACTAAGCCACTGATGATGAATTAATGCAGCAATAATGCAAGAAGCTAGTCACTTACAATAATGCATTCTTCATCTTATATCACACTGGCTGACATGTAAAGTAGAACACTTCTTGCAAAAGCAAAGTAGTTCAAGTTCATGT
Source organism: Amphibalanus amphitrite (assembly GCF_019059575.1). Taxonomy (NCBI): domain Eukaryota; kingdom Metazoa; phylum Arthropoda; class Thecostraca; order Balanomorpha; family Balanidae; genus Amphibalanus; species Amphibalanus amphitrite. The sequence continues at coordinate 19,428 of NW_024882593.1, read as the reverse complement.
AAGAAGAACCTGCTCTTCACTGAGCCACACATCTCTGAATATCGAAACAAAATAAGCGATTACAAAAATAAAAAAACTTGCTATGATTTAACACAAATTCACTGAAATTCACAAGCAAAAAGAAGTTGTAATCCATAGATATAAAAGACTAGATGGGACATTGGCAGTGTTTTAGTGCGTGCGACTGGCCGCCATGTTTGTGAGGGCGGGAATCTGCGGCGCTGTGTAAACACTACGGGAGGAGGGGGGTATTTGAGACTGATTTTGTGGTATTTTTCGACCGAAAAGTGCTAATCTTTTTTGCTCACGGCATTCTTTGGAATGTGTAGATTGTGGAACAAGTGCTGAAATATGCTTATCTATTGTAATTTGGCTACGTTAGCCTTAGACATGTTGCACTGTTGACGCTGATGAAGAATAGGCGGCACCAAAGGTAGATTTGCTTGGCATGCCTGTTTTAGATTTAATACAGTTCCCTTGTTTTTTTTTTTGTGCACACCACAATCCTTTAATTATTCTTGCATGGATAGAGCATCAGTCATATGATTTTTCACAAAGAAAGCTTACCTAGATAGGTACCAGAACATTGGCAGCGGAAAGCAGACTCATTACCTACACTTGCTTTGCCTGCTCACTTTCTACTGTTGCCTTCAATGGACAATATTTATGAAGTAAGAAGGTTTTATGATTATAGGTTTTAAATAAGTACTTTACTTAATGTCATCAGTTAGTATTAAATAGTAGTTCAGTGCCAAACAAAAAATCCATGCACTATGCCAGATGCCTCGGGGGCTCTTATCCGCTCTGGGTTCAGAGTGCAGTGGCATACCACGCTCACCCTCAACCAGAGCTGATAGATAGTGAAAATGCCAGACGTCGTGATATCTGCACCAGTGAACCGTGTCACACATTTGATCCCAATAATGAACAGCACAGGGGTGACGTAAAAATGTGCGTTAGTTGGAGCACCTAAACTCAGATTGTCATTACCTAATTAGTTTTCACATTGTAAAGCTTAAACTACACTTCATGCTCTTTTGGCTCACCTGTTATCAGTATCAGTAAATAGGGTATTAGTAAATCTGGCATTACCATCAATGCTAAGTGCTAACAAGTAAATATGAAGTCCAAGGAAGATAAAAATCATAATCTTACTTGACCTAACCTTACCTACTAACCTAACTAACCTACAACCTACAAACCTCAACCTACATACAACCTCCATACCTACAACCTACCCACCTACAACCTACCTACCAACCTTATATGGGCCGACGGTGGCACCAGATTTATGGATACCCTTATTTGTTAGGTACTTCACTCCACTTCTCATTTTATTTGAAGCTCATTTAAATTCTTGTATTTAAGTCTGTGTAAACTATTATTTTAAAAACCTGATGCTTTTCCATGACTGTAATCTCACTGTTTGCTATGTGTATTTTGTAGTGTGTACTGTGTGCAAATCCAGTATCCTACACTTGTATGCTACAGGCCTTGTTTTGATCTGACTAACTGTTAATATGTTTCAGCTTTAAAGACTAGTATCTTTTAAAATTGAAATTTGCCTCTCAGTCTCTCAAGAATCAAGATGCCAAATAGATGTGCAGGATTTGATTGCTGACAAACCAGGGATGAGGCTCAAGAGTCAAGAGATCACCCTGCATTGGCAAGTAAAAGCTACAGACTTGATTTTTTATATTGTTACAGGCTATCTGTCACCGAGAGCGATTGCCGTAGTTCAATTTCTTGCATCAAAATTGGCAGAATATGACTTCACTGATCACTCTGACGTCATTTCCGGCCGACCTATGGTAGCTACACAATTTTTATTTCTATAAAATGTTTCAGATTGATGCAGCCGAAGGTACTGCAAGTTTCGTATTGACACGTCTAGTGGTTTAGAAATATTGCAATAAATATATAGGGGAGAGTGGGGTAAGATGCCCAGGGTGGGAAAGACGCCCCACCCCCTCTAGCGACGAAACAAAGAATCGAACCTGGAAATTAATATTCTTAGCGTAAAGCGGAAGCTTGCCTTGTTAACTGCACAAAAATTTGCGAAGCTCAGTTGGGCAACGGCTGGCTGGTGATTTTTTTTATTTGCTGCTTTCAAAAAATATTTTGGTGTCAAAACATTGTAAATATCAAAGAAGGTAAATAATTTTTGCGTCCCTTGCTATAGTCGTGATACATTAACATGCGTGTACTGTGTCCCAATCAGTTTGTTTCAGGGTGTAGTTTTATGGCTAACAAATTGTACTGATCTAATGTTATTTCGGTACCTTGGGGTAAGATGCCCCCTGTCCTGATGGGGAAAGACGCCCCCCTAAATCCGTAGGCTGTCCTTCAAGCAGCCCGTCAAATCATTTATTACATACTTGTGATGAGAGACAAAAGCCGATCTGGGACTATTGAGAGTCCAGTACGGTCGGGTGCTCCCCATGCCGGTCTCTCGGCCCATACAGCGACTTTTTGGGCGGCATCTGACTCTGAGAGCCCTCACGACGGCCTCTGTGGGCCCCATTATTGGCTCCAGGGCCCCTCACGACATCCTTTGAGGGCTCCCACGTTGGCCCCACGGGCCGCGCTGGCATCTTAGGTCCCCACGATGGGCGCGAGGGACCTCAAGCATCATGAAGACCTATAAGGGCCCCACTGTGGTCTTCGAACGCCACCACAGAGGCTTGTTTGGCCGCGCTGGACTATGATGGCCCTAACGATGACCTCTGAAGCCCCTTACGACTACTTTTGAGGGCCCTTACGATGACGTTTGGTGTCTACTGCAGGCTCGAAGGGACTACTGATTCGTTCAGGCGATTCACGTGCCCATTTATGTCACTTATAGTGCAGGGGGCATCTTCCCCAACGCCAGGGGGCGTCTTTCTCACCCTGTGGGGTAAGATGCCCCCTTTCACTTCTTCGAGAAAATGCTTAATAGCAAAAAAAGTTATCATATTTCAGGCACGAAAGTGTGATGTTTTTGGAGAAAAATGATGTCGGCTTCCGTTGAAACTCCAAGTTTTTGCTTTCCGATCGTCATTTTCGAATAATATATGACATAGCAAAACCCTGGGCATCTTTCCCCACTCTTCCCTATTTTATTTTTTTCAATATATAAATGTAAATATTTTATTGCAGAAAACAGGAGAGGGGCTCTGTAGAGCCCCACCCTCCAGTCATGCGTGGGTAAAGGCCCATCAGTCACTAAAACCAGAATAAGTGCAAAAAATTATTACCAAATGCCCGGAGACTGCTTTACCATTGCCAACATGTGTGTGTGTGTGTGTGTGTGTGTGTGTGTGTGTGCGTGTGTGTGTGCGTGTACGTGTGTGTCAACAATGTGTTAACAACAAATACAACACTTGTGCCTGGCGTATGTTAACACTAAACACTATTAGCCATATTTTATTGATACTAATCGAACTTTCCAGGTGGCTGGAACAACCCCAGTGCCGCACAGTTCTGCGGGATATTCCGGCACCTGCTCCACCGCTGCGGCGTCCGGCCCGGCAGCACAGGGAAAGTGGCAGCCCTCGACCCGACCAGCATCCTGGCAGTTGGTCACACGACCAGCGGACGGGGAGCCAGCCTTACTACCTCGGCCTCCACCACCTCAGACAACGGTGCCACGGCACTCCACATCATCACGGAGCACGACTTCCAGCCTGGGCTGTCGTCTGGTGGGCAACATCGCCACCTACATCGCAGGGTTCGTGGTGAAGAAGGCGCTCGACTCTGTCAGCTGTAGCACCTGTCAGGAGGCCCTGGTGAGCGACATCCAGCCGGACGACATGACACAGCTTTACCACCTCTTCATCATCTCTGCCAGGGTTACATGCCTGGGATCTGACTGAGACCCGCTCATACCCTGCCGAAGTGTTGGTGATTTCAGCGGTCAGCTGTCTCTAGCCGGTGTCAGTGAGTCGCGGCCAGCTGCCGCTGGAGTGGGTATCTACCGTCGATAGCTGCTGTGTGGCGGATAGCGTGGATTTGGATGGACACTTCATATTAATGAACAGATCAATGTCTGGCCGATAAAAGACGTATTTTGTCGATGATTGCTTAGTGACTGAGTGGGTCCACTGGCGACCAATGCAGTGGGCGCTGGGTTAACGCCTCGCCTCTTGTGATCGTGTCGATATGTAGCACTGTTAATCGCCGATTCGTTGCCGGCCGTCTCTGCTCCGTGGCTAGCTGATCCGGCACAAACTGGTGTTCGTGGCTGAAGGCGCGGCTACAGTTACACTAGCTCGCCACGTGCCTGTGCGACTATCGTCTGTGCTGTCTGCAAGGGCGATGTCGGTGCCTGTAGGGGGCGCGGATTGATTCAAAGTGAGGAATGGGTCATCGGAGCTTGGGTCAGGCCATGTTCGGCTAAAATAAGCGGATTTTGCGATTTGCCGCATCCGGGTGAATTTCCTTGCCTTCTAGTGCATGTTTATGCATTTTACATGCGTTTTTTTAGTGTTGATGTCTAGATAACGTGCATTTGCCTCGAGGTCAAGGCTGCGCTTCATATGGGCAGTTTTCGGAGCATCTTGCTCATTTTATTCGTAATCCTTAATTATGTTTGCGGATTTGTGCCCGCAAATCATTTTTTAAAGTAAGATTGACACGGGATTCGAGAACGACCCATAAATACACTTCACATGACCCGCCATGTGTCAAGGCCATCCGAGGTCATCTAAGGTCGCTGACCTTGTATGACCTTATGTGACCCGGTTCGCTAGATTTCGAGATGAGGTTGATTGGGAATGATGTAACCCATTTCGCCGACAGTTCACGCGTTTTGGTCGATTTTATAGCGAAAGATCTCAAACTCCAGTGACTTTACTGGTTCGATTTCCAGTGTTTGACCTGACCTCTGAGTTCACCTGTTGACCTAGTACCCTGAAATTTGGTATCACTGGTTTACTCACATCGCGGACAGCATACCTATTTTTTCCGTTCTTGCTCCGTCGAGGGGCGAACGGCTGGAGTTCACTCCGTTCACCCTGGCTTCCCCTACTCGTAAGACGCTGACAAACTACGAACGGGTGAGGGCTAAAATTGCACTTATTGTCGATCATTGTCCATTGCATACTGCATACATAGATATAAAGTATGATAGCCATAATGGGAAACGAATTTAATCTTAAATTAGCATGCCAAGTGCATCTACCTTCGGTGCCGCATATCCTTTATCAGCGTCTTTAGGGCTATATGTCTAGGGCTGATGTAATTACATTACAATAAATACACATGTTTCTGCCCTTGTTTCACAATCTACTCATTCCAAAGAATGCCATAGGTAAAAAAGATTAACACTTTTCGGTCGAAAAATACCACAAAATCTGTCCCAAACACCCCCCTCCTCCCATAGTCTTTACACAGCGCCGCAGATTCTCGCCCTCACCAACATGGCGGCCGCTGCTACGCATTCGCGAGTCGCTCCCGACATGGGGGTGCCCTATCTAGTCTTTATATCTATGTTGTAATCCTTGGTAGAATGAAAAACACATTTCATGCTACCATTCTCGGTAGAATGGAACATGGTATCCGGCTTTGAGTCGATGATGTAAAAGTAAATCAATAATATGACGTCATTATCAGATAATTTGTCCTATTGAAGTGCATTAACCATAAGTTGTTTAATTCGAGTTCAATATGCATTGCAAAATATTATAGTTTATGAAAATTATTTAATTGTTAAGCAGACTGACTGTATTTATTATCTTAAACGTCATTTTTTTCTCCTCTGATTGTCATGCGGGGCCATCTTTCCTTGGGTGACATTTATGACGCTCTCGCCGCATTTCATCATCTTTTGGTAACAGTTTATTTGGATAGGCTATCGGCATACTTTGTAGCATTGTATTCGATATTTCGGCACAGATATTTTTTGGGGGAAGGGGTGGAAGGAGATGATTTATGATGTTCTCGACTCTCGACTAGGTAAGACTCTTGTGCTTCTTGGCACACCTTGATATTTGCAATTTTTCAGCCTCTTTTCTGTTAACTTTAAAGTGAGGCAAATCTATTTTTGGGTTTCCTCCTTTACTGCTTTGGTGCTTCCCACAGGTCAATGATTGTGCATCATATTCATACCTATTACCTGTGTTATCTAATGATGGACTTGCTGACAACAATGTCACCTATTGGCTATTGCCATTCATAAACACATTTTCAAATTTAGAGTTAAAAGTTGGCACAGTATAGGTAGGTATATATTTGACTCAGAGCTACCTGCTACATGCAATTATGTTTATGTTCAATCTGCACTATAATTATGAATGATGTGTGAACCACCTATCCCCTGCCAATTTTGATGACATGTTTTGCAATTTCCTTGATAATGGAAATAAGTTTGTACTTAAAGTTATTTAAGAAATTTGTAATTTTCAACTAGTTTTCCGAATATGTCCGATGTGTTTGTCACTTGTCCGTCCGATTTCCGAATCGGAATTCGGAAATTTTCGGAATTCCAAAATTTTCGGTTCCGATTGACACCTCTATAGTTTACCATGCCGTGCCGCTGGCACCCGAGCGACGGGTGTCAATGGTGGCCCGCGGGGCCCGTCGGGTCCCGATGGGCCCGCTAGCCTCGCTAGCGGCTAGTACGCTTTAATGGGACCAATCAACTATGCTCTGAGCCAGAGCATAGGTCGTATTGGTCGTTACAGGTCGGTATGAACTGAAGGGTCAATGCCGGGCCTTCAAACCGGTGTGGGCTATAAAAGACCTGTGTAGCGCCACTGCGGCCCGAGTTGGGATCGTGAATTCCGACGTAGGGGCCACACTCAGGCGCGGATACAAGGGGGGGGGGGCATGGGGGCCATGGCCCCCCCCCCTTGGCCGATTTTTTTCAAAAATAAAATAAAAAGTTAAAAAGCTGAAAAGGGGGCCTCCTGAAAATAAAGTGGCTATTCATGTTGAGATGTTGCCTGAACAGCTAGATAAGCTCAATAGACGCAGTTTTTTTTGGGGGGGGGGCCAACAAGTGGGAAGATGGGGCCTCCAACAGGTGGGATTATGGGGGCCTCCTGGTTTCTAATGGCCCCTCCCTTGGAGATTTTCTGGATCCGCCCCTGGCCACACTGGTAGCGACCCTCAGATAGACGGTATGAGGCACCCAAGGAGAGTCTTCGGCCCGATATGCTGAAATGGGGCCCTTAGAGTCCGATTTCATGATGATAGCGGGGGGGGGGGGCATGACCCTGATGCCCCCTCCCCCTCTTGCGATCGTCACTGATTTGGATGTCCAACACCAAAATACTAACATACCTAGTTGAATGTTCTCTTTTTTCCAGGCAGTCGCGGAACTCATAGAAGAGAACTCTGTGAAGTTGAGGAAGGGTGTAAGGGGGCTCAGAGTGCCCTCCCTCCGCGGCCTGTCGGCTCGGCCGCTGCTGAGTGCTGCTTGGCGCTGCTGCTGAGCGCCGTGGTTGGGCGCTGTTTTGGCGCTGCGGCCGTCCGCCGCCGCGCCGCCTGGGTCCGGGTCATGGGCCGCCCGCGGCGGCGACCACTGATTGGCTGCCTCGGGGCGGCCCTGACCCGGCCGCCTGGGTCCGGGTCATGGGCCGCCCGCTGCGGCGACCACTGATTGGCTGCCTCGTGGCGGCCCTGACCTGGCGTGAGTCAAGCGCCCCACCGCCGGCAGTTTGGTCCGAGTCTGGTCCCAGGGCTGTCTCATCCCTATCTCCGTAACGTGTCGTGTGCGACCAATGACGTCACGGCATTGCGGCGTTCTGATTGGGCGGCAGCTCTGAATCGCCCGACTGGTGGTCCCCGCTCGACAAGCGCACGTGTGCCGACTAGACATTTGTAGTGGCATTGACGGCAGAAAAAGTGAGGTAATGCAGAGCTCTGAATATACTTGAATAGAGTCTAAGCCGTTAGTAATACGTAAAAACGTCAGATAGGTTTCTTGTTCGTCTTGATTTGAGCTTTTATGTGATATAACTTTTACCTTAGTGTCGAGGTTGGCAGCTATGTGGGAGAGCCCTAAAGTTGGGTCATTTTCCATAGGATTGCATTACAGCCGTCCGACCCTTCGTACCAGTGACGTCACGGAAATCGCTGCTTCGGCCTAGGTCCGAGTCTGAAGCCTGATCTGAGGCCAGTTTTACCAACAGAAAAATAGCCTGCCGGAATTTTTTGCCTAAAGAGGCGCTTGACATACGGAGCGTAAACGGCAAAGCCCTATGCGCTTACGTGCCCATCGCGCCTACGCGTATGTGAAGCAGTGTGGTCTTAAGCCAAAAAATTCCGGCAGGCGGCTATTTTTCCGTTGGTTAAACTGGCCTCTGATGCTAAGCAGTGTTCCTCTTCTTCTTCTTCATTTATGGGAAGCAAGTGAGGATAGCGCCGAAACGAAACGACGCTACCGCCGACTTCCAACCCGTTCCTCGCCATCTTCCCACCTCGCTATCACCCTACCCGGCCGCGCTAAGGCGGACCCAAGTCTTGAGCAGTGCGATTACGATGCTGCCATATGCGACTGAAGGAATATTGATGCCATATCTTTGGCTCCTTGAAGTTATTTTTGTGCAATTAGGTACATGACTTTTAAAATCTTGTTTAGCCTTACAGGACCTTGTCAGGCTAATTATGTCAGCTTAAATTCTGATCGCGGTCGTGTAATCGTGTCAGCCTATCCATGAAAAATTACTATGGAGGCAATCTTTTGTAGGTTCCGAGTTCAAAAGGAAATATTTTTAGAATCTTTCGGCATTGTGCCATGATCCCCGCTCGCTGCCCGATATATACCTAACTGCTCCCACGCGTCCGTTTGAGCCTTTAGTTTTGGAAGAGGACTCCACTTTTTCGGCTTTCAAGAATCTCAAAAATGTTCGCTCACATAATGACAATCGCAGAATACTTTTTTTTTCTGCCGTAACGCTCAATGAGCATCTCTGGTGGGCGCCAAGGCCTGCATCATAAATGATTCAGGTCCGCCAGACTTCTTTCAGTCTGATTTTTTGCCTGGAGATACCTTTCCCACGCAGCAAATTTCTCACGGCTCTGCTTGAAAAACGGGAGCCAGGTAACAGAGCCGAATCTTTGTAAGGGACCAGCCGGTCAGAGGAGCGTCTGTCTGCCGCGCCGCGAGACGCTGGGACTCGGCGATGCGGAGAGCGCAGAACCACTTCCCCAGAGGCCAGTTGGTACGCGAGGCACGCGATTAAACTCTACGGCGAGGCCACTGTTGTCTGATATCAACAAAACGGTGACAGGCGCGGCGGGCCACGTTCAAACGCACGAGCGGCGCCGATTGGCGGCGGCCGGCGCGTCGCGCGCTGCGATTGGCCGGCTCCGACAGCTGCGCGGGGCGCCGGCTGCCAGCTGCCCTCCGAGGGGAGCCGCCGGCTCGCTGAGCCCCAACGGCCCTGCGACGAGCGGCGGGGGGGGGGGGGGGGGGGGCACGCGCACGCGCCCCAGAATTACCCCTGGACGACGGAGCGCCGCGGCCCTCCTTGGGACCCGACCCGAGACGGCCCGCCCCATCCATCCGATCTCACCAGATCAGGTCAGAGAGCATAGGCGGCGGATCGCGGAGGGCACCGGCCCCCGCTTTGATTTTCGCAGTTTAACATTAGCCCTAAGGGCGTTGCATGGAAAGAAGTGCCCCCCTTTAATTGGGGGTGTTCCGCCGCTACCTACTGTCAGAGAGCAGGGTCCAGCCCAGCGGCTGTCGCTCAACATGACACACAGACAAATGAAATTATTATGTACCTATATGTTACAGGGAGCATGAGAGATCAGCTAGTTTGCAAACTCTCTAGGAAGTTTGCCAATTCCCTTTCCCTGAACGATCAAGTAGTTTGCAAACTCCCGAGGGTTGTTGCAAACTACCTATGTATTGTAGGTAATATGCGAAAACGACGATGAATTAAGAACTAATGAACTATAACCAGAGTACATGGTTGGACTTACACTGCTAGTTGACGTCACACAAGTATGAAAACGAAAGGCGTCCTTTAATCGTAAACGTCACACTAAGACGGCTCATTTTCGCCTATTCGCCTTTAGAAATCAGGCTTTCATCTTGAGTCAACCTTGAGTCATCTTGAGTCAACCCAAGGCTCCGCTACCACCCGATCCTGGTAGCCAGCAGTCGACTGCGCTGAGTAGTGAGTAGCAGCAGTAGCGGACTGCCAGTCGACTGCCCAGGGTTTGACGGGTCTGGTCAGTCTGTGCCTGCGGGATGCGGATGGGAGGCGCTGTCGAGTGTCGGGTCACGGCTGGTGGACGGTGCTCAGTGCAGGCGGGTCATCAGTGCTGAGCTGAGTGTGGAGAGGCAGCATAGTTATCACAATTCCTTTGACGCTTAGTTCGCCCACTGCTTCCTCCTACTCCCTGAACCTCTGAACGAACAGTTGGCGAGACATCCCGCACGTAACCATCAGAACACATATTGCGATCACTATTCACTACATATCTAATAAGGTTAATACCTATGCATCATACATTCATCATATGCATCTATGTACCTTTCTATTGCTATGGCGCGATGAGCGGAATCTGTGACCTCCGTCTCCGTCTCCAATGCTGTCGACTTCTTCGAACTTATAGCGGCGGCATCGGGTGGAACAGGCGGGTTCCAACAAACCAATCACGGCTGTTGAGACAAGAACTCCAACAGATGTATCAGATCCATCGAACATAAAATGCACTCCTGGGCCCAATCTTACCAATGCCGTGAATAGGATTTGGCAGCACTGGCCGGAGTTTACGGCACTGATATCAAAGATATCCTTTTTATTTACATCCAGCTAATCTTGTCCAATGATTTTGATAGCGTCAATGATTATGAATGTTGCATGAACGAATGAATAAGTGAATACTGAATGTGGAATAGTTCTAAATGTTACCAAATGCCGTGAATGCGCATTCACGGCATTTGGTAATATTGGGTCCAGGGCCCAATCTTACCAATGCCGTGAATAGGCAAAATGCCGTGAATGGAGCCCATTCACGGCAACGGCATATTACCAATGCCGTGGATAGCTATTCACGCCATCTCATTCACGGCATGCGGTCGATGTTTATCCACGGCATTTTGGCAGTGCTTTAACATGGGCAGTGGCACAAGCTGCCGCGAAGGCGGCAGAACAAACGCAAATAATCAGCTGTTTGCGCTATCGGTGGCCGTTCCATTCACGCCACCTTTTAGTGCCGTGAATGGCGGGTGTTGTGAAAGGGATAGGTCGCTGGGAGGCTGTTACTATGCAATATTTGACACTATTATTTTTTTTTAAAGTAAAGAATTCTTCATATAATGCCCTTAACATCTTAGAGCGACGATTACACGCATAGTTATTATTTCAAAAACATGTATTTTCCAGGGTTAAAATCATACTCAAATCCATAAAAATAAACATGTTTATTCATTATATGGTCTTATTTTTCAAATCCATACGAGATCGTGGAGGCGATTTTAGCATCTGGGCCCAATCATACCAATGCCAAACCTATCTATATATGCTATAATATGGGTGTTTCAGTGTTCATCCCGTCGGGACGTCTCACAAACATCCTTCATGATTTCTAAGTAAATATTTAAAACAATCAAATACCGTAAACTTGTCAAACAAGTATTAGCACTCACAATGATATTTTACCACTTTCTGTCTGGCACAGACAGCTACGGAGCATGCTGTCTTCATGCGTCTCAATCTGACTTCTGAACTGAATGCCTTTTTCTTGATATGTTATGGTTTTGAGATGTAGACGGGTTTCTTCAATATTTTGAGTAATTTTTTTTTTTTTGTTATCGTGCTCGTAAAAAGCAGCAAATAAGGCTATAGCTTGAGCTGGCCGGGTGCATGTACCCAAAGTTTAAACTTTACGAGCTGCATTTCAATTGCATTATTCCAATGTCTTAGAAACAACAGCGGAGCTATCACTAGGTCGTTACTTCAATAATTTTATCTCAAAATTGTTTCAATATCTTAACAGCAAGTAAATAGAAATGATGAGCAGCGAAACGAAGTTGAAATCTAATCCACTCGATTTTCTCAGCGCGAGAATGTCCTCGCGGAAGTTTACTAGGCCAGTAATCCGCTTTTCAGGAGAATTCTTTAGGCAGGCTTTAGTTTTTCATAGTTTGCTATCACGTTTTCCACAAATAACTTATCCTTCACGCATATGTATGGCTCTAAAACAAATAAACGCCCGACAAAACTTAAAATAGAGAGCTATACTTGTTCACAAGCAATACGCACAATTTCCGATAGCGAAGGTGGCAAGAATTGACCAATCACGTTGCGTGTTTTCTGCTGGCGCTGAATTGTACCGTGGGCAAAATGACGTGCATAGAAATGCCGTGGCACGGCATTGGTGAGATTGGGTAAATGGAGTGCCGTGGATCAGCCGCCGTGGTAGGCATCCACGGCATCTGCATCCACGGCATTGGTAAGATTGGGCCCAGGTGACGATTGCCGTTTTCACGACGGGCTATCTAGCGAAGGTACGAAACTTGACCAAATCTAACAAAATCTCTTTTACAGTAATTTTTTTTTGCATATCAATTTAGGTATTTCAATGCTTCAATTATAAGTAATGTCTGATTATTTGAGAAGTCAGGTAGGTACATAAACAACTAAATTAGTGCAACCTAAGCTGAAAAAATACTCAGCATTAACTGGGAACCTAATTTGACCAAATCACACCAAATGTGACCAAATGTGCTTCAAATAACAGTCGCGAAAATGGCTAACGGCACATTCAATGAAGCCACCTTCAGTGATGGTAGGTATGTGCAATAGCGTGCTTTCGAAGTCTGAATGGAAAGGAAGTCGAGATGCTTTATGAGGTAAGTGTCTGTAGTGTGCTCTCTCTCTCTCTCTCACTCTCTCTCTCTCTCTCTCTCTCTCTCTTTCTCTCCCTCTCTCCCTTCCTGATGCATGGCTCCCCTCTCCGGCGGGCCGTGCTCGTTGCGGGGCTGCGGCGCCGGAGGCCGGCAGCTGACGGCGGCGCATCTGCCCGCCGCAGGTCGTCGACGCCTCCCCTGCGCCGCAGGCGCCGCTCCCGCCGACAGGAAACAGCTGGTGTGCCGCGCGCGCCGCCGCCGCCGCCGCCGCCGCCGCCCCAGTTCACTGGTCGCCGCCGCCGCCCGCACGCGTCGGCCCGAGCACCCGCGCACAGCACAGCGCTCGGCGGTGGAGCGCAGCACGTGCCGCGGCGCCGGCTGTGGCGGAGTGACCCGCCGCGTGCCAGTGAGAGCTGAGGTCGCAGTCGCCGACCAGAGAAGGAGGTGAGTGCGCCGGCCCGGGCCAGCGTGTCCCTGTGCTCCGGAAGCACCCGGTCCGGTGCCCTGGGAAGTTGCACTGGCCGGGGCCGGAAGAGAGTAGCAGAACGGCGCCTGTCGGTTGGCCGCGGCCACACCGGGCGCCCTTTGTAGGCTCAGTCAACGACCCTTCACAACAGGTCAGGGGCCGTGCACAGGAGATTGCCCTCTGTGTATGTGTGTGTGTGTGTGTGTTTGGGGGGGGGGGCTGGATCACAGCGGGCGGCCCGCCGTGTGTGTGTGTGAGGGGGGGGGGGGGCGGAGTGAGCTGGTTTTGGCCGTGTGCCCGCGGCACCGGTCCCCTGCAGCGGCCGTCTGACGCGCCGTCCGTTCGCAGATGCCCGGTCTGGTGGTGCGGGAGCCGGCCCGGGTGCCGCCGGAGTCGGCCCGGGTGCCGCCGGAGTCGGCTCGGGTGCCGCCGGAGGTGTGTCCTCCGTCGGCGGTCACCCCGACTGAACCGCCGCCCGCTCACGACCCGCTGATGGCCGGCTATCAGGACTGCGCTGCCGAGGCGGTCCGCTTCCTGGTGGAGGAGGAGGGCCGCGCCCCGGACGACCCGACCGTGGTCGGCCTCACGGAGCACCTGCAGGCCAGGTGAGCCGCGGCCCGCACCCACAGAGCGTCACAGACTTGGACCGGCTGCCGATTAGAACACGCACGAAAGCGAGAGACGAACAGTTGGCTCTTCTTTTGTTATTGTAACGACAATCACTTTTGCCATTTGCTTTCTTGAGCTGTGGTCCAGTCAGTGCCTCAATGCAGCCTACCGCCCTAGTCTCACACTGTACTGTCAGTCGCTTTCCTCGAGGGTTTCGACTTTCGAGTCACCGCCATTTGGATGCTGGACCTGCCTTTATCAATTCACTCGTTCTTTGACAGGGACATTTTGACATTTGTGGTTCTGTTCTGACGTGTGCCCGTTCCCCGACAGGTCCCGAGTCTGACATGGGATCGTTCCCCGCCCGTCTACTTCTGACATGGGACCGTTTCCCGACAGGTCTGCGTACCTGGAGTACCTGAGTCTGCTGCGGCGCCTGGAGGTCGACATGGAGGACCAGCTGGAGAAGGTGCTCCGCTCGCCTCCGGAGCGCGCTCACGAGGGCCAGCTGCTCTCCGAGCGGCAGCGCCGGCTCGTGGAGAGCGTGTTCCGCGGCTGTGACCTGGTGCTGCGCTCCGAGCCCGCCGACGGCCTGGTGGAGCCCTCGCCGCCGCCGAGCCCGCCCCCCGAGCCCACCGAGCACCCGAGTCGGCACCGCTTCCACAACAACTCCTATCTGGATCAGGTGCTCAGCTGGGCGTACATCGACAGCCGCGAGACCTAGCGGCCACCGGACCGGGCTGGAAGCTCCTCAGGACCGGGCTGGAAGCTTCACACAGACCGGGCTGAGGGCTCTGCAGGACCGGGCTGAGGGCTCTACAGGACCGGGCTGGAAGCTCTGCAGGACCGGGCTGGGGGCTCCGCAGGACCAGACTAGGAGCTCTGCAGGACCGCTCCAGCTTCGAGTCGGGGCCGCAGAGATCTCCGTCACGGAGATGCTACTATGCGGATCTCAGTAGAGGATCTCGTGCGGTGTAAAAGGCCCACTAGGCAGCTCGGTACAACATAGTGATCTTCCTTTTGCTGTCATTACCTCGTGTACCGCGGCGAGCTTTTGGGTCGTGTTGGGGCGGGGCTGATGGTCCCGTGGCTGTTACATACCCGCCAGTTGGTCCTTCACGAGCTTACGCCCAGCAGTCTCGAAGCTCAGGCGCCCGCTCAATAGCCTCGACAATCCTTAGTTATCCATACATCGTTACCTGTTCTGCGAGCAAACATATGCTTCTGCTTCTACCTGTGTGACCACAGATGTACGCACTAGTCCAGTGATGCCCTCGGCGTTCAGTAACGTGGCGTTCGACCCTGATGTATGCGTGCCGGAGTGTGTGTGCGTGCGTGTGTGTGCGTTAGTACGAGTTGTCGCCTAGGCCCGATGGGTACGTGGTCCGACCTCTCCATCAGCTAGTAACCAAAGTCGGCCGAGACAGGAGCCCGGAAGAGCGGTCCGCCATCTCTCCGGGTAAGCGAGGCGCTCACCGAACAGAGCGCGAGCGTGACAGCGCGTGCCTGGTCACCAGGAGCCATCTAGTCCGCAGTTTTGTAATGCAGCGTGCTTAGAAGACTGGAGGATATAGGTGATTATCTGCTTTCTTTGAAAATACTCAATATGTAATCACAAAATGACTTCTTCAATAGGTATCTGTCCAAATATGATGCTGTCTTACCCTGAAAACTAATTTTATATAGTTTATACAGTAGTTGCGCTTACTTATGACGAATTCGATAATTGGTTTGTCATTTGTGTATTTTAAGGGTGATATAGGTAATAGCTTGTAACGTTGTGTTCTCGCAGTCTATTTAAGGTGGCAGTAGGCGATTTTGTTTTGTACATATGCGAGTGTGTGTCACAATCGTCCGGCGCTTTTACAAAGGTTCTCCATTCTAGTCATGTGGAATGTGGATGCGTTCATGAGTTACCTCTGGTTTTATATGCAACGCAATAAAAGAAATGGAGTGGATATATTTCATCTTTGCATTTCATGATATTTATGGTAAACGGCGGAGGTGCTCGAAATAACAAAGGAAATCCATTTGATTTTGAAAACGATTAACGCTGCTATGCTATTTATGTTATGTTAGAGCTAATGTAGTTTTTTATGAATTTAATGAAATGTGGCTCTAATGACACCGGCTAGTTTCATATTTTAAGATATCTAAGTGATTTTAAATCATTGATCGATAAGCATTTATTTTCTTTCAAAGTCAGATTAATAACTTCTGACCACATTGCTTATTTCTTGAACTTGATGAACTTGACTTGATTTATTTCTTGAACTCGAATTCATGGTGTACGTAACTCAAGCTTATCGATCTTGAAATCAATTTTGATTTTATCACCGCTCTAGGACATGTGCATATTGGCATATGGTGCGATATATAACCAGCCAATATCAATAAACAGCAAAGAAGCATCTTCACATTCGTTTCCCATTCCTTATGCCCCATTCGGAGTCGGTGCTGTTTGCCCGCCCCTGGTCGCAGGGGAGTTGACTGTAACACTTCTTGTATTTTGTCATCTGGTACAAATACGTTTGCAATCAAAAATGCGTTTGCGTTTATTTTTTTACGCAGAAAAAAACGTTTGCGTTCAAACTCCGCTGGGAAAGGCAGTAAAGAATTACTCATTTTCGGCCTTAACATCAGCTCATTTTATTGGTAAGTTTATGAATTATAAACACTGTCACATAGGTGGCGGAACGATTTGAGACAAGGGGGGGGGGGGCACCAGCTCAAGGAGCCAAACCTAGGGTACCCCCAAATCCTGTTTTCTCATCGGATTTAGGCCACTTAGTTTTCGTCACAGCTCTGGCACGATGATTTTTTTACTTTTTTTATTTTTTTTTTAATAAACGAAAATGGCAGTTCACCCCCGTATGTGTGGTTAACTTTAAGCTGATCCCTAAGTACCTAAGTGTTTGTCTCTTCCTTATTGTCGTTTGATAAATTCCATTTATCCTACATGTATCAAATTCCCAAGAAGCCATCGCAGAACTAATCAGTGGCGAATCCCAGGGGGGAGGTCACATAGGTCATGACTTAGGGCCTGGGATCACCACATGCCTGCCAGAAGCACCACATGCCTGACAGCCGACAGGGGCACCACAGGCCCGCCACTCGCCAGGGGTACCACAGGCCTAGCAGGGGCACCACGGGCCTGTCAGTGGCACCACAGGCCTGTCAGGAGCACCATCGGCCTAGCAAAAGCACTACAGGTCTTCCAGGGGCACCACAGACCTGCCAGGGGCACCAGAGGCTTGCCAGGGGCACTATCGGCTTCGCAGGGGAACCACCGGCCTCGCAAGGGCACCATGGGCCTGTCAAGGGCACCACAAGCCTGTCGTTGGCACTTTAGGATTGTCAGGGGCACCACAAACCTGTCAAGGGTACCTGCGTTCTAACAGGGGCACCACAGACCTGCCAAGGCCCAGGGACACCACAGGTCTAGCAAGGACACCACAGGCCTGTCAGGGGCACCACGGGCCTGTCAGGGCCCATGGGAACCTAAGTCATGTCAGGGCCCACCGTAGGCTTGTCAGGGGGCAGGGTAGGTAGGTACCACAGTCTTTCCAGGGGCACCAGCGGCCTAGCAGGGGCACCAGTCATCACACGACTAACCAAAAATAAAGAAAATAAAAAAACTTAAAATAGGGCACCACCAAAATTAAGTGGCCGAAATCCGTTGAGGTTTTAATTTTGGGTATAGGTAGGGGCACCACTTCGATTCATGACCCTCCCCTTGGAGTTTTCCCGAATCCGCCCCTGGTACTAATACATCAAATTTAAGGGGGGCACCTTGCTATTGGTGCCCCCTTGCAGAATTCAAGGAGGGCACGGTGCCCCGGTGCCCCCCCGTTCCGCCGCCTATGCACTGTCAGACTCACAATTGTCCCGTGTTACATTTGACCCCGCTCTTTCCTAAACAGTGGTAACTAACTACGTCTAGGCCGGTCAGTGATCAGTGGGACTGCGCCGTGTTCATGTGTCCCGGCCGGTCACTGATCAGTGGGACCGTGTCTCGGCCGGTCAGTGATCAGTGGGACCGTGTCTCGGCCAGTCAGTGATCAGTGGGACCGTGTCTCGGCCGGTCACCGATCAGTGGGACTGCGCCGTGTTCATGTGGAGCGGCCGGCCGGCCGGGCGCGGCGTCCGGCGCCGGCCGAGGGTGACGGCAGGCAGGTGCAGCGCGCGCTCCGGAGCGTGCCGGCCAGCTGCCCTGCTACCCCTCCCCTGCCCGCTCCCCTCCCTCCCGGTCCCCGCCCCCCCCCCCCCCCCCGTCTGCCCGGCGGACAGTCTGAACGGGACCGAGGGGACCGACGCGACTAGCCGAGCGACAGACTGACGGCTGACAGATGAACTGACGGATAGACGAATTGACGGATGACTGACTGTCAGCTTGACGGACGAAAACAACAACAAAACACATTTATTAAACATAAAATGGAAATAAGCAAATAGTCCAGGTGGTGGCGCAAAAGCTGATGCTTAAATCGAGGCACCACCACCTGGTAATGTAAACAGAATAAATGAATATGAACTGAATGAACTGTTGGGCAGACGGATGAACGAATGAAGGGATAACTTCTACGGACGGACTGACAGACTGACTGACAGACTGACAGACTGCCAAACAGATGGACAAACCATTGCCGGACGAACAGAGACGGACCAATAGAAGGACTGGCGGAAGCGCGAGGACAATGACTAGCGACAGGACATACGTACAAACGGTGATGGTGACTCCGTGAGGACAGAGCGGCGACTGAACGGCTAAGAGCGCGGAAAGAACAGCAGGGCCCGGGCGAGAGGGGACTGGAGAGAGGCGGCCCGTCGCAATGGATTAACTCCAGCAGTCTAGGAATAACGGGAGCGTTTCGGAAAATGGCTGAGTTTGTAGACAGTTAAATGACTTCTGCAATGATAAGCAAAACTTATCTAATAAGACAATACTTGGATCCCTGACATGATTCGGGCAAATAGAGAAAGACAGAAATAGAAAGCAAGCAATATCAAAATTGGCAGTAGCTATACGCACAAACAGCTTGACACTAATCAAATGTTGACTCCTCCACAATGCCCTTGGTAAGAGTCAAGCCTGCCTTTGATTCTTTGTGTGTTTCGCATGAAGCCTGCAAGCTTTCGACTTTTCTCCACACCTCACTTTTGCTTTCCTTTCCGGGTCAGCAGTTGAGCACCCTGTGCAGTGTGCAGTGCCCCGGTGGTGACCGCGCAGTCTGGGGTCGCCTCTCCCTTCCCAGCCCTCTGCCCTGCGCGGTCCGTGGGTCAAACTGCACTCCCCGGTACAGTACGTGGCAGACTGGAGCGGCTGGGAGCGGCTGGGACCGCGGGAGTCGCGACCGCGCGGGAGCCGCTTCACCGCGCCACCGCGACGAAAGCGGCGTCATCTATATCGGACGGCGAGCGAACAGGGAAAGGAGAAGAGAGAGAGAGAGAGAGAGAGAAGAGAGAGAGAGAGAGAGAGGAGAGAGAGAGGAAGAGAAGAGAGAGAGAGAGTTTTTTTTTCACTGAAGGGTTATAAAAAGGGTTATATATAGTTTCCTTT